>NW_028300422.1:0-34684 GCF_049724085.1 Artemia sp. Qi Xiang Cuo | reverse complement strand
AATAGCCACCCCCCGTATGCATTAGTGATATAAAATATTTACAGCATAAAACAAGACATAGTAGGTTTTGATTTTGTTCAAACAACTCCCCAAAAAATTTCATATTAATACTCTTTATCTGCTTTGGGAAAAAATGGTTCTAACTCTTCAGATCATCTCCTGAAAATACATTAATTTCAATGTGTATAAGCCAATCTACTTTGTCCTTACATCCATAAATGCAAATGTTATTTTCAAGATTTTCCGGAGCAAATGATAAAATGGTACCGTTAAGTCTCGCATCGCTTATCGAAGCCTTGATTACTTAAATTAGAATCTGGAATTATGTCTAATGGTACAATTCTCAGTCCTTCAAATTGACTTGGGGGAAAGTACATTAGCGGAAATAAAATTTAAAAGCTTACATTTAGATTTACATCTTGCATTTTGAGGGCTGTAGAGGCCACATCATTCTCGCCTTGTATGGAGGGCATTGGTCGTGAAGGGCCCGGCAACGCTTGTAGATGTGGGGTGGATGGACCAGCAATGTCACAGCCATGCAAATGTGTGGTACACTGAGCTGAAGGTCTTGGTCAACGGCCATACTGTACAACTGACGTCCTCACAGGCGTTTTTATCAGTGGTTCTAGCCTTCTTTTCAGGAGGAGGACACTGCTCAAAATTGTCCTTAAGAATAAGAAAAAGTTTAATATAAAATGCCGACTCCCTGTTACAGAAGAAAAATTAGTACCCCCTTCTACAGAAGAAAAACAGAATTTATTGTAATGCATAATTTTATTTAGAAAGTATCTGCCATTGCCAAAGGAAGCCCCTCTCCTTTTCAGCAAAGCAAAAAGTAAAATTTGCTAGAAATACACCGCGACAGTCAGTATCTCTATAGTAGAAATGCTCCAATTTTTACCATTTAGAAAAAAAATTAAATACACTCCATGCAGGAAATAAACCCGTCAAAAAGTAGTCATGTGTTAGAAATAACTGTTCCTATTTTTACCATTTAGAAAAATTTAAATACATGCCTAGAGATGGAACGCATTTAAGCAAAATGAGCTCGATTTTAAAGCTTAAAAACTATCATTATTCCTCTAGGGTCAAAATATGTATCAATTTAGATCATTTAAATGGACACGCGCTTCAATAAGCCTTCTCATGGCAGATATGTATCTTTTTCTTAATCCCCTCCCCATATAAATACTGAGTACTCAAAATGGAAGCAGTTAAATTTAGTATATGAAAATATTTATCATAAGGAACACCTGACCCCTCTTACAATTCATAAGATTTACTATTGAAAGATATGTCGCTAATTTGACTGGAAAAAGTATCTTTTTTTTAAAGCGCAAATTTATAAGATTTAGCAGGCCGGATGTGTATATGAGGGGGTATGATAATTAAAGTTTTAACCTCTTTCCTCAGCTGATTAAGCCACCCTGAAGTATTAGCGGCTTAGCGTCATAGGAGAGGGATATACTCAAGCCAAAGAGTTGACGGATGTTAGTTGACCCTTTTAGCTAGAATATAGAAAACATAAAAATTGCACATATTTGGTGAAAGAGAATTATATCCAATGAAAGAATTAATCGTTAATGGTTGGGTTTTACACGCAGTAAAAAGAGCGTATTTACGCTTCTAACGACTATAAACATCGCGTAGTGGAGATTTTGTTGTTTTTTGGCGGGGGGGGGGGTATACCCTGAATTTGAATATATTGGAGGGGGACTACAAAAAATTATTTTATTTGGGAAACACTAAGAAAATTTAATAAACAGGACTCACATTATAAGTCTCTGCACCTAAAATTCTAAGTCCGCAATGTTCGAATATATATACCCCGAGATTTTTTTTTCTAAAATATTATTCATCCATTTTCATTTTATTAACTAAACTTGACTTTTTAAGAAGTCTCCGTATAATGCAACAGTACCGATATATCTTAGTTAATATTTATAAAATAAACTTACGGCATATAATTGGTTAACAATATCGTCAAGATTTTCCATGCTGCTTATTGTTCAAGAGCTTAAAATGAACTGTTACAATATCACAGATATACAATTTGCTTATACTAATGTTTCCAGAGAAGCCCTATTTAAAAATAGAAATGTTTAACTTGATTTTCATCATTGCCTATTACATAAAACCAGGCTAGAATTTCATAGAAACAATAGGTCCTACCGTTGCGTGGATCAATACACTTAGAAACATCCCCTGATTGGTCTAGAAAGAGACACGTGATCTTGTCCCGTTAGACTAGATTATAGATGGCAGCAGACAGTCCCCCTAGAATCAATAATGGGGTTCTAGTTATATATATATATATATATATATATATATATATATATATATATATATATATATATATATATATATATATATATATATATATATATATATATATATATATATATATATATATATATATATATATATATATATATATATATATATATATATATATATATATAATTTTCAAATATCCCTTTTTTTGCCTATTATTTTAAAATATCCGCTTCCAAGAAAAAAAAATGAGCCATGTAGTCAATTTTGAGGTAGAGCCACGGCACGGGTAAGTGCTAGGTTTGTGTATATTCAGGCACTTATTTTTCTGGTTCTACTGATATTTCTTACATTGCCTATGCTGATGACATTCTGCTGATTAAGTAGTACTAAGTCTGCTCTTTCTGCGATGGTTTCCTTAGTTTCTCAGTCTTTCCCTAAATATTGGTCTATCCCTGAATCTTGACAAGTGTGAATTCTTATCTTATAATCCTTCTTCGTCTACTCCTATGGTATGTAATGAATTTTCTGTACTTTCTGTCTCTTCCTTTCGGTGGCTTGGTGTTACTGTTTCTAATTCTCTAGCTCTCTTTCGTAAACAGATTGTTGCTAATTCAGTAAGAAAAATTCAGTTCAGTTATTCAAAAATTGTAGCAAACCGTGGAAAATATAACAGAAGGGCTCTTTGGCCGAAAATTCGGCCAAATAGTTTCTTGTTCTTCAATCGGTGATAATCACATCTCTGGCCACAAAAACAATTTATATAGGTAGCAACTTTAAGAAGAAAATTTTAATTTTTCCGAAACCATTTTATCAAACCTTCAGTAACGCAATAATATCAGAGATGAGCTTCTAATGTCTGTAGTTAGAAGAAAAGTTACAATGAGAATCGATATATAAAAGCCTGGTGCTTAGCTGTTACGTAGCCCTGCCTAAAAAGGTGGCTATATACTCGTAGTTTCTTTTTCTTCTTTCTTATATTGGTTGCTTTTTAGAACTGGATATTTAAAAAGAACAGGCTTAAATGGTATATTTGAAAATAATAGGCTTGGAAATAAAGATTGAAAATTTGGGACCTAGAGTTCAGACTCAGCTTTAACAACACAATAGAGGGCTGACTTAAGATATTCAGTAGTTAAAAAGCGTCTCTTATCTAATAAAGACGTAATTTCAGTAATGAGATCCTTAATGTAGAAAAAAAACATATAGAAAAAAACAAAGGCATAAAAAATAGTGGGCTTGAATATCTCTAGGAATTTTCTCTCAGATCAATTTGATTTTTTGATAGATTTTTCAACAACGTTCACTATCAGTTTTTTTTTACAGTGAACAAATGACTTTAATTCTTCTTTTGCCCTCCCTTATTAATTATTATTAGTTGGTAATACTGTGTCTCTTACATATATAGTCAGACACTTCTTAATACGCTCATCGAAATATAAAGTAATCTAAAGCTTTTTTGAATTTGTATTTACCATTTTAAGCCCGGTTATAGTCTTCCCTTTAGTCAGATTTATCTTTTAATTTATTATCAATATATCCTTTGAGCATTTCAAACTAATACTGACGATCAGAGCATAGGGTAGTTTTCAAATTTGTTTTTCACCTTCTAGCGCAGTAAATGCTCTGAAGGTAAGTAGAAGCATATGAGCAATGCCTATTTTGAGAGCAGGTATACTCTGGAATGCTTATAGAAAATGGAATGAACAAAACAAATTTTTTTCCAAACGAAAGTACAAATACACTAAATGTCAAACTTAAATCACCCAAACAGTAATCCATGCATGAATGAAGCTGTAGGCTAATTATTTTTTTTTCCATTTTTTGCTCCTAATGTTGACTGCTGCTTCAAATTTATGGTTTTATCAAATTACTCTGGAGTAGAATATTCATTTTAAAGAATTATATTATAAAAAGTCAATCTTTATCGTTATTTATAATGATTGAAAAGGAACAGCAATATAAGACAATTTATCCACTATATAGATAAGATAATAGACTTTTATTAAAAAATTTGACGAAACTCTATACATCGAATTTGACAAACTGCATACATTTTAATCTAATATTCAAGTCTATGTTAGATAATAGGGGGATATACCCTTAACACCCTTCTATATTATTTACCCTAAAGTTAAAGTTTCGCCATACAAGAGATGAAAATAAGGACCGTTTTAAGTTTATTTCCCATCAACAAAATGATTTCCTTAAGAAGAGGGAGGCTCCAACGTTGATCAAGCTTCCACCTTCTTAGCGAGGTCGAACTTTTCAGATATTTATATTCATGAACCTGAAAAAGTGACAACTTTTTTCATAGTCTTTGATGTTTATAAGGAATATGCTGCAACTCTGAGGTACCCGATAATACCATTAAATAAATAAAAAATCAACAGAAAGTAGAGAGCAACAATAAAACATAAAATTAATAAAAATTAACAGGTACATGTGGGGGTTTTCCCCCCCTCAATACCTCACTCTTTACGCTAAATTTAGCTTTTTTCTAATTATTTAAAAACGGCTGTTGAAAAACAAGGCATGTTGAATTAAAATATTAAGGTATTCGAAAAACTTTTAAGAGAAGTCAAGTTTAAAGAGCAAGGTAATGAGAAGGGGGTTACCCACTTCATATACATAATAGCATATGTTCCTTTTAGGATCACAATGTTGCTCCTTAATTTTAGCGGAAATAACTTTTTTTTTTAGCTTTTGATTGTTTTTAAATCACGCCGGAGAAATTCATCACTCCCTCCTTAAAAAAATTCCCTTCCCCTCTAAAAGGTTCTCCATAAATAAATATTTCCAAGTACCCCCCTCCCTGTCTCTAGAAAACTCTCCCCTTTCGAAAAATATCTATATACGTTCAAAATAATAATACTATATGTAAACAATGGACAAATTCCATAACTAGCTACCTTTCCCCTGAAGAATATGGAGGTAGAGTCATCCAAAGAAATATAGTAATTGAATCTTTTCAATATGTTCAACAAAAGGACTATCTCAAAATCTGATTGGGTATCTTTAAGGGAATAGGGTGTGGAAGAGGTTCTAGTTGCCCTCCAATATTTTTGTAAACTTAGAAGTGCACAAAGAATTTTAATTTCAGATCAAATGACCCCTCTCCAAATCTTTTTGGATCGCTGGTTACGTATCCAAGATTTTTTCTCCGGTGGAAAATATAAATTCCAAAATATAAATGTTTTGAATTTTATAACTTTAATAAATCAAATATATATTAACATTTTGATTACTGAGTATCAGTATATGTATATTAAACTAACAATGCACATTCATTTGTATTTTTTTCAGTAAAGTGCAAATTATGTTCTGGCCTTGGGAAGGCATAGGGGTTTTGAGCCCAACTTATGTTAATTTCTGCTCGTTTTGAGTTTGACTCGGTTATTTATTGTAATATCTGTTCGTTTTGGGTTTCATTTATTTATCGATGCTGATTTGTGGTAGTTTCACACTTGGTAGATTATTTGATTTTATTTTTGCTCATTTTTTGTTTAATTGAGTTCTTTACTTTTCTTTGAAAAACTTATTTTGTGGGAAAATTTTTTTAAATTAATTTCTGTTCCTTTTATAATGACATAGTCATTTCAGGGAAAAAGAAAATAATACTTTAAATCTTTTTTTTTAAGAATTTATAGTTTGGCCTACTATTTGTGTGCTGGAGAAAAATTTTCAGCAATTTATAAGAGCGTACACCCTTTTAAAAATCTGGACACAAATAGTAGTGTTTAATTTAGTTTCATACCTCCTCTAGTTGACCTGAAATGGAAAATTTGATACCATTTGCAAAAAAATTCTGTTTACTTTCTTTGATAGCTTGGATACTAATACTACTACTACTACTAACAACTCACTGCATCAAGAAGCCGCCTGAGGCCACTAAAGCTAAGCACGCTCCTCCTCCATCCCAATCTATTCAAGGCCTCCCTTTTTACACCCACCCTTGAAGTTCCCATTTCCTTTAAATCTTTCTTTTTGACGTCCTACCACCCCCAGACTAGACTGACCTGCTGTTCGTTTAGCCCTAGACTGTTGGCCGAAAAGAACAATCTTCGGCAATCCATCATCCTCCATCCGCACAACGTGCCCTAGCCACCTCAACCTTTCTTTAATTATAGCCCTAGAGAGCGATATTGAACCACATTTTTCGAATAGCCTATTGTCTGAAATACGGTCAGTCAGCCGGGTACCCAGAACAATCCTTAAGCAATATATCTGGAAAGCATCTAGCATATCTTCATCTGCTTTTTGGTAAAACCATGCTTCAGAGCCATATTTGACAACTATCATCACTGTAGCTTCTAATATTCTAATCTTGGTTTGCAGACTTATCTTCCTATTCTTCCAAACTTTTTTTTTACTGTGAAAAAACACCCTGAGCCTTGGCTGTTCTGCTTTTGACATTTTCACTGCTCCCACCATCTTTAATAATAATACTACCAAGGTAAGTGAAGCTGTCCACCTGATCAATCTCTTCATTACCCAACTTCACCTTTTCATCTTCACTTATTCCTAGCCTTAGTAGCTTAGTCTTCTTAACATTAATTTTCAAACCTATTCTAGCACCCTGAACTCACAAAACCTCTAAGACTTCATTCAATTTACTCACCTTTTCATCTAGGATGCTTAAACCCTCAGCATAATCTAAGTCCATGAGACTTTTTCCTCCCCATTTGAGTCCGTGTTCTCCCATTGCATTTCCTGTGCTGCTTAAGACAAAATCCATCAAAATTATCCATATAAAGGGGAATAGAACACAACCCTGCTTAACTCCTGATTTAATACAAAACATGCTGCTTACCTCATTTCCTACCTTAACCGCAGCAGTGTTATTCTCGTACATAACACTAATCACTTTAATGTATTTGTCTGGTATACCATACGAAGATAAAACCTTTACTAAAGCTCTTCTATCGACAAAAGCGAGCACTTGCTCATAATCTATAAAACTGAGGACCAGAGGTGTTTGAAAACTCAGGCATTTCTCAGTTATTAACCTAAGAGTGAAAATCTGGTCGACAAATCCTCTACCTTTTCTAAAACCGCACTGTTCTTCTCTTAAAACCTTGTCTACGGCATCTCTCAGTCTAATAAGTATCATATTACTAAGTCATTTACTACCTACAGAGACCAGACAAATCTCTTGATAATTCCCACACTCACTTTCATCACCTTTCTTATAAAGTGGCTTAATTAAGGTTTTCCTAAAATCATTAGGTACTTTTCCTTTTTCAAAAATCATATTCATAATATTTCATAATATTTCATTATGTAACTGATTTCTAACCTTAGAGCCACCATTTTTAAAAAACTCAGTTACTATCCTATCAGCACCTGGAGCCTTACTGCTTTTTAGTCCTTTTAATACTGTCGCTAATTCCTCCTACAAAACAAATCTTCCTTCACATCCAATGTATCACAAACTTTTTCATTTTCCTCTATATCCCTTCCTTTAACTCTATCTCAGTTAAGCAAATTCTCAGAATGTTCGGCCCATCTCTCTTTAGTTTTTTCCTTATCGCTAATTGCGGCCCTATTCCTATCTTTAACTGGGCCAAGTCCACATTGACTACTCCCTCTCAACTTGTTAACATGCCAGTACAATATTTTTGCTATTATCCCGTCTAGCTGCATCTTCCAGATCCTTGGCAGTTTTATCCACGGCCTCCACTTCACACTTCCTTAGTTCATATTTTAATGTTTTCTCCACTTTCTTTACATTCCTTTTGTTTTCATATGATTCATCACTAAGGTAGTTCTTGTACAAGTCCTTTCACCTTTTTATCAAACATAAGGCTTTTTCACTAATATTCTTAGCAGCAGTTCTAGCTTTCTTCCCTAAGACCCCTTAGCTCCTTCACAAATTATTTTTCTTCAATTATTCCAACCATCTTCCATATTATCAAATTTAAACTCTCAAGTTTAGTATTCAACTGTTCCTGAAAAGTGTCTCTCAAATTCTTATCCTGGAGTCTAACAACATCATAACTTCCTTGGAGGTAGTTATCCTTCTGATACTTCAGATTTAAATTAACCCTTGACGCTAATAGATGGTGATATTTACTTTTAACATCAATAACGGCGTTCCTATATACCCTCCTATCTTGTATTGATCCTGCCAGTCTTCGGTTTACACTAACATAATCAATAAGGTTTCTTGTCCTACCATCACGTGAATACCATGTTAATTTATGAGCCATTTTATGACCAAACAGTGTATGCTTTTAGTGCTACAACCACAGTAGCTGTAACTAATGATGCTTAGAGTATTAACGTGAAAATTCTAGGAAACGTTTAGGCGGCGTTCCAATTAAATGAAAATAAACTGTAAACATGCAGGTTTTCAAAAGGGCATATAATCAATATCATAGGCAGCACCACTCTATAATAGCTAGAAATATCTTTGAAACATTTAAAGAAGCTAATTCGATTAAAAATTAAAAGTTTTAGTGTCCTTTCTAAGAGTAAAATAGATTGGAGTGGAATCAACCCGTCTCTCAAGTCAATTTATTTCCCAGACACATCTTTTTATATTTGAGACAACTATTTTGTTTAGTATAGTAGAACGGTCCAACAACTATGTCTTTAGGAATATTGAGCATGTCAAATTATGGATTCGTTTAGAAAACCCAAGAACAATATATATTATTAAGTTAGATCTTTAAGAGTAAGATGTGGGAGGATTTTGAACTAGCCAGAAAGCACTATGTGTATGCTTTCAGTACCACAACTACAGTTTCTCAAATTTTTGATTGAATAGGTTTTAAAATGGTGGTCATGAAAGGAGTGTTAGTTGCCCTACAATAACTTTGGACTCTTAAAAGGACACTAGTCCTTTCAATTTCGAATTTAATGAGCCCTTTTTAAGTTTGTACGACAACATTCACTATAAAAACCTTATATGGTCCCAGGGCAAAGCTTACAACCCTTGTAATGAGGGTTGTTGGGCCTAATTTCCAGAACTTTGAAATACGTTGAACAAAATGGCTATCTCAAAATTTTGATTGTATGTGTTTGGAGAACTGAAGGACGTGAGAGGGGGGTTAGTTTCCCCTCAATCCCTTTTTACTATTAAAAGGGGCACTAGCCCTTTCATTTTCCAATCGAATGAGCCCTTTTTGAAGTTTTTACAACAATACTTTCTCTAAAAACTTATATTCCCCCAAGGCATAACTTAAAAGGCTTACCCTGAGGGCTGTGAGAGGGGGGGGGTTCATCCTCAAAGACCTAATTTTCAAAAATTTCAAATATGTTGAAAAAATGACTATCTCAAAATTTTGATGGGATGTGTATGGGGAAATGATGGGCGTCAGAAGGGGGTCAGTTACCCTCCAATGACTTTTTAACCTCCAAGCACACTAGCCCTTTCGATTTCTAATTGGATGAGCCCTTTTTGAAGTTTTTACGACAAGGTTGTCTAAAAAAACCTAATATGCCCCCAAGGCTTAACTTACAACCCTTGCCCTGAGGGTTATGAGGGGGGGGAGTTGTTATCCTCAAAGGCATTATTTTTAGAACTTTCAACTACATTGAACAAAATGGCTATCTCAAAATTTTGATTGGATGTGTTTGGGGCAATGGTGGGTGTGAGCGGGTTGTTAGTTGCTCTCGAATCACTTTCCAGTATTAAAAAGGAAATTAGCCCTTTCAATTTACAATAAAATGAGCCTTTTTTGAAGTTTCTAAGACAACACTTTGTATAAGAACCTTGCAAACCCCAGGGTATAGCTTACAACCTTTGCCCTGGGGGCTGTGGGGGGTTTTCATCATTAAAAAAAAAATACTTTTTGGACCTTTCAACTACGTTGAACAAAATGACCATCTCAAAATATTGATTGAGTGTGTTCAGGAAAAACTGGGCGTGAGAGCGGGGTTAGATGCCCCTTAATCACTTTCCACTATTACAAAGGGCGCTAGCCCTGTCAATTTCCAATCGATTGAGAACTATTTGAAGTTTTTACAACAACCCTCTCTATTAAAGCTTATATGCCCCTATGACATATCTTATATCCCTTACCCTGAGGGCTATGAGGGGTTTTCATCCTCAAATAGATAATTTCCAGAACTTTTAAGTCCGTTGAAAAAAAGACTATCTCAAAATTTTAATTGTATGGGGTTGTAATTCTAAAAGACATAATTTTTAGAATTTTTAACTAGGATGAAAAAATGATTTTCTCCAAATTTTGATTGGATTGTGTATGGGCAAATGGTGGGCGTGAGAGGGGATTAGTTTCCCTCTAATCACTTTCGACTATCAAACAGGCCACTCGAACTTTCAATTTCCAATCGAATGAGCCCTTTTTGACGTTTCTAAGACAACTATTTCATTAAAATACTTATAGGCTCCCAGGGCATAACTTACAACCCTTACGGTAAGGACTCATAGGGGCTTGTCATCCTCAAAGACCTAATTTCCAGAAATTTAAACTACATTGAATAAAAGTGACATATCAAAATTTTGATTGTGTGAGTTTGGGGAAATTTTGGGCGTGAGAGGGTGGTTAGTTGCCCTCCAATTACTTTCAACTATTAAATAGGGCACTAGCCCTTTCAATTTCCAATCGGATGAGCCCTTTTTTAATTTTGACGAAAACACTTTCTTTAAAAACCCCAGCCCCCAGGGCATAACTTACAACCCTTGCCCAAAGGGCTGTGGGGAGATTTTCATCCTCAAAGCTTCCAGAGCCTTCATCTACGTTGAGCAAAATGGCTATATCATTTGAGCCATTTTTGCCGTTTCTAAGACAAAACTTTCTAGAAAACTTTTATGGGCTCCCAGGGCATAACTTACAACCCTTGCCTTGAGGGTTGTGGGGGATGAGTTGTCATAGTAAAAGACCTAATTTCAAAACTTTGAACTGCGTTGAATAAAATGGCTATTTAAAATTTTTTATTGAATGTGTTTGGGGAAAAGGTGGGCGTGAGAGGGTGGCTAGTTGCCCTAGAATCATTTTTAACTATTAAAAAGGGCACTAGCCCTTTGAACTTTCAATCGAATGAGACCTTTTTCAAGTTTCTGTAATCCTCCTTTTAGTAAAGTCCGTATATGCCCCCTGAGTATAACTCATAACTCTTGCCCTGAAGACTGTGGGGGGGGTGTCCTGCTCAAAGGTATAATTTCCTGACTACGACTTTTAACTACGGTGAACAAAATGGCAATCTCAAAATTTTGATTGCATGTGTTTGGGGAAAGGGGGTTGTGAAGAGCGGTTGGTTGCTCTCCAATCACTTTCGACTATTAAAAAGGGCACTAAGCCTTTCAATTTCCAATCAAATGAGCCTTTTTGAAGTCTATACGACAACACTTTCTATAAAAAATTTTATAAGCCCCCAGGGCAAAACTAACAACTTTTGCCCTTGGGGCTTTGGGAGGTTTGTCATCCTAAAAGACATAATTCTCGTACCTTTCAATTTCCAGTCGAATAAGCCCTTTTTGAAGTTTCTACGACAATCCCTTCTATAAAACCTTATATGCCTCCTGGGCTTATTTTACATCCCAACCTTTGCCCTGATGTCTTGGGGGGGGTTGTCATCCTCAAAGATATAATTTCCAGAACTTCCAAAAAATGGTGGGCGTGAGAAGAAGATTAGTTGACCTCCACTCACTTTTTAATTACTATGAAACCTTATATGACCCAAGGGCATAACTTACAACCCAGGCCCTGAGGTATTTGGAGGGGGTTGTCATCCTCAAAGACATAATTTCCATATTTTTAAACAACGTTGAACAATATAACTATCTCAAAATTTCAATTGGATGTGTTTGGGAAAATGATGGACGTGAGAGGAGGGCTAGTTTCCCTGCAATCGCTTTAGACTATTTAAAAGGGCACTAGCCCTTTCAATTTTTAATCATATTGGCCTTTTTTGACGTTTCTAAGAGATAAATTTCTAGAAAAACCTTAAAGGCTCCCAGGGCATAACTTAAAACCCTTGCCCTGAGGTGATCGGGTTATCATCCTTAAAGACCCATTTTTCTGAACTTTGAACTACGTCGCATAAAATGGATGTCTTAAAATTTTATTGCACGTATTTGGGGAAATGGTGGGCGTAAGAGGCTTGATAGTTGCCCTCCAATCTCTTTCAAGGATTAAAAAGAGCACTAGCCATTTCATTTTCCAATAGTATGAGCCTTTTTTGAATTTTATACGACAACACTGAACTTTGAACTACGTTGAGTAAAATGGATATCTTACAATTTTATTGTAATCTCACGTGTTTGGGGAAATGGTGGGGGTAAGAGACTGGTTAGCTGCCCTCCAATCTCTTTCAACGATTAGAAAGGGCACTAGCCATTTCAATTTCCAATAGTATGAGTCCTTTTTGAATTTTATACGACAACACTATATATAAAAACCTTATAAGCCCCCAGGGTAAAGCTTACAACCCTTGCCCAGAGGGCTGTGGGGGGGGTTCATCCCTAAAGACATAATTTCCAAATCAACTATGTTGAAAAAAGTGCTATCTCAAAATTAGGATTGGATTTTATTCGGGATATGGTGGGAGTGAGAGGGGAGTTAATTACCCTCCAATCACTTTCTACTATTAAAAAGGGCACTAACACTTTAAATTTCCAATTGAATGAGTTCTTTATGAATTTTCTATGGAAACCCTATCTATAAGAACCTTATATGCCCCAATGGCATAGCTTACAACTCTTGCCCTGAGGAGTGTGGGGGGTTTGTCATCCTCAACGACATAATTTCCAGAACGTTAAACTACATTGAACAAAGTGACTATTTCAAATTTCTAATTGGATGCGTTGGGGGTAATGATTGGCGTGAGGGTGGGGCTAGTTATTTTCCAATTACTTTCGACTGTTTAAAAGTGCACTAGCCCTTTCAATTTCCAATCAAATGAGCCCTTTGTGAAGATTCTAAGACAACGCTTTCTATAAAATCGTGCATGCCCCCAGAGCATAACTTACAACCCTTTTCCTGAGGGCTCTGAGGGGTTATCATCCTCTAAGACCTAATTTCCTGAACTTTTAACTACGTTGAATAAAATGGATATCTAAAAATTTTAATTTTATGTGTTTCGGAAAATGGTGGGCGTGGGAGGGGGGGGGGGGTTAGTTGCCTAAAAATCACTTTAAAATATTAAAAAGGACACTAGCTCTTTCAATTTCCAATCGAGTGAGCCCTTTTCAATTTTTTTTACTGCAGCGCTTTCCATAAAACCTTATGTGCCCCCAGGGCATAACTTACAACCGTTGCCCAGAAGGGGGTGGTGGGGTTGTCATCCTCAAAGACATAATTTCCAGATATTTCATTTTCATTGAAAAAATGGCTGACAATTTTGATTGGATATGTTTGGGGAAATGTTGGACATGAAAGGGGTGATTTTTGCCTTCAAATCACTTTCGGCTATTAAAAAGGGCACAAGCCCTTCCAATTTCCAATCGAATTGGCCCTTTTAAAAGTTTCTACGACAACTATTTCGATACGAACTGCCCTGGTCTAAAAGAAACAAAGGAACAAACCAAAGAAAATAAAATAAATAATACATTGTGCCAAAATCGTTCTTTACTTAGATTTTGATTCTAACATCTTTCAACATCATTCTTTTATGATTATGATTTTGTATGATATGTTCGCTATTATGTTTTTGTTTAAGTTTTTTCTTTTTCAATTTTCTATATTCCGCATTGTTATTATCTTTTTCATTTATGGCTTATAAATTAAAATAAAAAAATAATTTTATATTAAACTTACAATTCACGGTCGTATATTTTATTTAGACAATGGAAAACTTGCAAAGTATATGGTCTCCCAAAAATACAGCTTCTAGCTGGAAAATATGTGGGATATCAGAAGAGAAACCTACATTGACTTCTATACAAACGCCTTGTTGACTTCCTTAGAGTCTTCGCTCGTTATTAGATATACATTTTTTGGTAACTCTTACCGTGTATTTAAAAAACAAGACAAAAATTTAATTTAAAAAGCAAAGGTTTTTCTGTAGCGGTAAAAGTGCAGTCGAAATTTTGAATGGACAAAATTAATGAATCACTGATATGGCTGATTCTAACCTTAGTTAGATTAAACTATGTCCAACCCTATGATATTATGCTGGGGGAGGGAGAGCTTTGCGGCTCATAAGCTTCTCTAACCTCTCCTCCCCCCCTCCCAAAAAAAAATAGTCCTCCTATAACGGTATATCTCTCTTGTCCCAGAGATTGATTGTTTATAAGTTTTGAGGTGACCTGACATATAGGATAAAACATTACTGACATTTATCATTTTAATTGGCATGAATGAAAAAAGTACAACTTGACTAACATTTTCACATAGAAAATGCTTTGGGGCTCATGCCGTTCCAAGAGACAAACTTCCTGAATTTTTTTGATAATTTTAAACACCATTGCTCTTTCATCATTTTAACTGGAATTCTTGAGAATGAGGTAGTAAGGGAAAGGTAGAGATGAACAAGGTAGGTTAGTTGCCCACAATTCACCTGTATATCCAGAAAAAGGCATCAAAATATCCCTTTTATAGCGATGACTAGTCTCCATAGTTTTCTTAACTTCTTTATAAAATGGACGGGTAAAACATAAATGAATAAATAATACCTGAAAGCCGCCTCGATATTATTTAGGCAATGATAGTGCGCTGACTTAAGAGAGATGGTATTATTGGGTAGTACTCATAGCGAAAAACTTGTATTATTGCTATGACTTGTAGTAGAACAGCAGAGTATTTTCCAGCACCCCTCCAAGCCTATCTAGACGATATCAGTGTGCTTGCTTTTAATTCATATACATTTTTATTGAATAACTACAAAATAAATGACAGTTCTACATGATACTTGACTTACTTTGACTTATTGCTCTTGCTCAGCAGGGTCGCCAGTGTAGAGAGAACTGTTTCACAGCGCTCTCAGTCTTCTCCAAGCAGCCCTGTCCAGGGCTAATGATGGGGCCTCATTTGGGTTGAGAATGCGGTTGAAGAGAGGTTGATTTCTAACATCAGCCCATTTTTTGCGCGGCCTCCCTCGAGGACGTTTCCAGACAATTGAGGGATTGAAGTCCGATATGATCCTTGTAGGGGTAGTTTGCGGGAGGCGGGGTAAGTGGCCATACGATCTTAGAGAACGAGCTTCTACTTGGGTGCAGAGGCTCGCTATCTTGAAGGTCCTCAGGATCTCAGTATTGCGGATCTTGTCCTACCATTTAAAGCCTTCAATTCAACCCAGGTGGATAATTTGGATGGCATCTACCTTTCTTAGCTTTGTCTAGGTTATCGGCCATGTCTCGGAAGTGTACAACATGATGCTTGAGACTGTGCCGTTGTAGATATGGGCTTTTGTAAGGCAACTAATTTGGGCTTTTGTAAGGCTCAGGTTCATGATTTGAAGAACCGTCAGAAATTTAATAAAATATTTTTTTAATTAAAATAAAGATAATTTTCCATGAGGAATCAGCCGGAAGCAATCCCCAGTGACACGGAAAAAGTGTGGAGAAATTTTATTTTTTTGGCGGAGGGATTTAAGCGGGGCTGAAGTTTTTACATGGAAAATTTTTATGTGGAGGAACTTTTAGGGGGAACTTTTAAACGTAAATGAGAGGTAAATTTCTCATCATTGTTTAAAAAAAGAAAAGTAATTAAAAAAGCTATTTTGAACTATGCTTCTACAACATGAACCTAAAAAAGCAGAAAAAATTTGAAAACTGGACAGTAAAAATCGTTTAAACGATTTATATGAGGGAGAACAAATAAGCCTGGCGACAATCTTGAAAACTAAAAGGAAACGAGAAGAAAGCAAAATTGAGAGAATAAAAACACATGATGGAAAGATAACAGATGATCACGAAGAAATAAAAAAGACGGTATACGGTTTCTTCTCAGAGTTATATAAATGGAAAGGAGCAAGAGAAGCAAATGCTTTTGGTTATTTTAAAATGAAGTGAAAAGTTGCAAAGGACAAGAATGAAATGTTAAGTCAGCCCATAACTGAAGATGAACTAAAACAAGCTTTAAGTTCTACTAAAACAGGGAAAGCCCCAGGAAGAGATGGTTTAAGCTACGATTTTTACAAGGTGTTTTTTAGTGAAATATCGGAAATTATGTTATCAGCAATGAACAAGATGCTACGTGATGCGACTACACTGGATAAGCTCCTAGCGATCATCATATTAGTACCGAAAAGGGGAGACTTGCTCCACATCGTGAGCTGGAGGCTCTCTCTACTTCCCATTGATATCCGATTATGTTCCAAAGTACTCATGAACAGACTCAGAAAGCTGATGGGAGATTTTCTGGGTGAGACCCAAAACGGGGCATAAAGGGTCGAAAAGTCCAACATATTCTTGTAATTTTACGCGACTTACTCCTTAGAAGAGAAGAACTATCAGAAAGTAATCTCAAATGAGTTTGAATATGCGTTGATTTTATCAAAGCTTTCAACTCGGTAGTCCGGGAAGTCCTATGGGAACTGATGACGGCGAAGTATTCGTTTTGTGGTTAATTTGTCGTTTTTTACAAGAACCTATACCGTGGCGCAGCGAAGAAAGTGGTGGTAAATGGAAGCCTCACTGAGGAATTTCTCCTTGAAATATCCCTCCGGCAAGGTGACCCAAGCTCTTCATTTCTGTTCGAGATCTATCTCGACCCTTTGATAAAATACATAGAAGCCAGAATAACGGGTATCAGAGTACTGCCAACTTTAGTTCTCAAGTCTGAGGCCTTTGTGGATGATGGGAATTTCTTCGCCGATGGAGTGAGTGACATTAAAACAGTAATGCGCGGCCTAGAATGGTACACGAAAAATTTTGCCGTCAGGACTCACAAGAAAAAGAGCAAGATCCTCCCGTTAACAAAAAGCACAAAGGCGAGTTGGATTAGGAGCTTGGAAAAGGAAACTTGGCTGGAAGTCAGTCCTACAGTAAAGAAACTTGGCGTGGAGTTTTCAGTCAGAGGAAATTGCTGGCAGAACGTATGGGAAAAGAAAGTACTCGAGATTCAGTGTTTGCTATGTGGCGAAGATAAAGGCAGGAATCTTTCCTTGTTCCAGAGATCAACTTTCGTCAACATGTATTGTGTATCAAGAATACTTTATCTGGCCCCAGTAATACCCCTCCCGGAACCTATAGCAAAGAAAATTGAAACCTATATGTGGCGTTTTATATGGAGTGGTAAGCTAGAAAAACTGAGTAAGAAGTTGCTCTTTTGCACAAAGGAATCGGGAGGTCTAGGAGTTCTGGATTTTAGAAAACTGTGCCAAAATATGCTTGCTAGAATGACACTTGAATTTTTAAATGGACTACAAGAACACTTTCAAATGACCAGAGAGTGGTTGACTCCCCAACTAAACAATCCTAATTCAACAAATTCAGACACAAACGTCCCAATTTTAATGAAAGATTCTTTCCCGATATTAAAGCAACTGCTAAAGAAGGGGCTTCTCATGGCAGATAGTACAGAAATAAAAACTGAGATAACCAGGATTTTAACTCCCGAAGAGGAAAATAACGGATATCATGTAAAAGAAAAAGAACCATTTGTAAATTTTGAAAATGCCTTTAGAAATCTACATTCTTTCCCCATGGAACCAAAAGTGAGAGAGCTTATGTTTCAAGTCATACACATGATTTTGCCTTACCGAAATAGAGTGTCACGTTTCCTGAGAAATGAAGATAAAAAATGCTCTTTTTGTTTTGAAGTAGTGGAAGATGGTTTAGACCACTAGTTCATCAAGTGCAATGAAAATAAGGGAATTTTTCAGTTTGTTTTTTATTTAAGTGAAAAGTGCAAAATTAAAGTTCAAAGTGATGAAGTAAAGAAAAAGCTGGTGAAATTTGACATAAATTTGGATTTGGATGTGAAAAAGAAAAATTCTCTGTGTTATGTTATTGGAAATATGTGTCATTATGTGTGGAGTAGAAGGAAAAGAAAGAAAGTGGTGTGTTTAGAGGGTTTTAGGAGTTCTATTGAGAACAAAATGGAATTATTGAAGAAAAGAAATGAGTGGAGAGAGTATTTTTTTTATTTTGAATTATTAATTTTTTTTTGTAAATATGGTAGGTGGAAAAAGAGAGTGAGAAAGTAAGTAGTGGAGAGAGTTTGAGTTTTTTATTGGTAAGAGAGAGTTTTTTTGCGTGAGTGAGTGAGAAAACAGCGTTGCCAGTAAGGTAGTTTAAAGAAAATTATTGATAATTGTTTTTTTTTCTTTTTTAATTAGCAGCCAAAAAAGGAAAAAATAGGAAAAAAGAAAAAAAATGAAGTTTAAAAATGGGGTTTGGTGGTCATTTCAGCTTATTTTTTTTCGTAAATATTAGTGTGTTTATTTTTGTGTGTTGTAAAAATAAGCTGAAATGATAATGTAAAAGAGGGTTTTTTTGGGGTTTTTTGTTGGTTTTTTTATTTATTTTTTATTGGGATATTTTTTTTTAGTAGTGGCTTCTTTGCAGAATTGGAATTTGAGAAAATTTTGTCTGTTGTTGTAAATGGCCACCGCAAGCGGGGACTTCCTGTGGATGGGGGACGTCCTCTCTGCGGGATAGAATTTTATTTTATTGTTAATATGGATTAAGAATTATTTTAGTAGAAGTACAATAATGCGAAGACCACTCTTTGGCTGCTAAGTTTTATTAAAAAAAAAAAAAAAAAAAAAAAAAAAAAAAAAAACTCTAAGGTAAGGATTAAGAATTGTTGAAGTAGCGGTGACCCTTATATTCGTTACAATATCTATTCGTTTTCAGTTTTAATGATGTTCCTAGCTTTCAGCAGAAATATGTTTTTCTTGTCTAGTGCAAACAAGTCTAATAGGAAAAGTTGCAAGTTTGAAGGAATTTATATAACATATGTAAAATTTTAGGGATTACTAGATTAATTGAAAATATGTCATATCAAGGCTAACAGGAAAAATGAATAATATATATATGTATATTTAAATATATACTATCTTTGTAAACGAGCAATAATTGTATATTTGTTTATTTGTTCTTTCTCCATGATGGTTCTATATTTTTTTCAAAAAAATCTGTATCCTGGGATATTCTGGTCTATAAAAACGATCCAGTTAGGTCATAAGTTTGAAAAATTCCTTAAAACCCTTTATTATTGAAAAAAAATATGTAAAAGTGTTTCATTTCAATTTCCAATCGAATGAGCCCTTTTCGAATTTTTACGACAGCACTTTCTTTAAAAACCTCATAAGCCCCCAGGGCATAACTTGCAACCCTTGCCTGAAGAGCTGCAGGGATAATTGCCATCCTCAAAGATCTAATTTCCAGAACCTTTATCTACGTTGAGCAAAATGGCTATATCATTTGAGCCCTTTTTGCCGTTTCTAAGACAAAACTTTCTATAAAAACTTTATAGGCTCCCAGGGCATAACTTACAACCCGTGCCCAGAGGGTTGTTAGGGGGATGGGTTGTCATCATTAAGTACCTAATTTCCACAACTTTCAACTGCGTTGAATAAAATGGCTATCTCAAAATTTTGATTGCATGTGTTTGTGGAAATGGTGGGAGTGAGAGGTGGTTAGTTGCTCTTCAATCAGTTTTGAATATTAAAAAGGGCACTAGGCCTTTCAATTTCCCATTAAATGAACCTTTTTGAAGTTAATACGACAACGCTTTCTATAAAAAACCTTATAAGCCCCCAGGGAATAACTGAAAACTTTTGCCCTAGGAGCTTCGAAAGGTTGTCATCCTAACAGACATAATTTTCGGACCTTTCAATTTCCGGTCGAATAAGCCTTTTTTAAAGTTTCTACGACAACCCTTTCTATAAAACCTTATATGCCTCCTGGGCATAAATTAAAACCCAACCCTTGCCCTGATGTCTGTGCGCAGGAGAATGGGGGGGGGGGGGGGTTGTCATCCTCAAAGACATAATTTCAAGAACTAACAAAAGCATTGAAAAAGGGCTTTCTCAAAATTTTGATAAGATGTGTCTGGGAAATGGTGGGCGTGAGAAGAAGGTTAGTTGACCTCCACTCACTTTTGAATATCTATTAAATCTTATATAATTTCCAGAATTTTAAACAGCGTCTAACAAAGTAACTATCTCAAAATTTTAGTTGGATGTGTTTGGGGAAATGATGGACGTGAGAGGAGGTCTAGTTTTCCTTCAATCGCTTTGGACAATTAAAAAGGACACTAGCCCTTTCAATTTTCAACTAAATGAGCCCTTTTTGACGTTTCTAAGACATTAATTTCCAGAAAAACCTTATAGACCCCCAGGGCATAACTTACAACCCTTGCCAGGAGGGATCTGAGGGGGTCATCATTCTTAAAGACCCAATTTTCTGAACTTTGAACTACGTTGAATAAAATGGATGTCTTACAATTCTATTGTAATTTCACGTGTTTGGGGAAATGGTGGGGGTAAGAAACTGGTTAGTTGCCCTCCCATCTCTTACAACGATTAAAAAGGGCATTAGCCTATTCAATTTCCAGTAGTATGAGCCCTTTTTGAATTTTTTACGACAACACTTTATGTAAAAACCTTATAAGCCCCCAGGGTAAAGCTTACAACCCTTGCCCAGAGGGCTTTGGGGGGGGGGGGGTTCTCATCCTCAAAGAACTAATTTCCAAAACTTTCAACTATTTTTTAAAAATGACTATCTCAAAGTTTTGATTGGATTTGTTTGGGGATATGGCAGGAGTGAAAGGGGGGTTAATTGCCCTCCAATCACTTGCTACTATTAAAAAGGACACTAATACTTTCAATTTCCAATTGAATGAGCCCCTTTTGAATTTTCTACGACGACCCAATCTATAAGAAACTTATATGCCCCAATGGCATTACTTCCAACCCTTGCCCTGAGGAGTGTGGGGGGTTTGTAATCCTCAAAAACATAATTTCCAGAGCTTTAAACTACATTGAACAAAGTGACTATTTAAAATTGTTCATTGAATGCATTTGTGGTGATGGTTGGCGTGAGAGTAGGGTTAGTTATTTTCCAATCATTTTCGACTATTTAAAAGTACACTAGCCCTTTCAATTTCCAATCAAATGAGCCCTTTTTGAAGTTTCTAAGACAACGCTTTCTATAAAACCATGTATGCCCCCAGGGCATATCTTACAACCCTTGCCCTTCAATTTCCAATTGAGTGAGCCCTTTTCTAAATTTTTTTACTGCAACACTTTCTATAAAAACGTTATGTGCCCCCAGGGGATAACTTACAACCCTTGCCCAGAGGGTGGTAGTGGGGTTGTCATCCTCAAAGACATAATTTCAAGATATTTCATTTACGTTGAAAAAATGGCTATCGCCCAATTTTGATTGGATATGTTTGGGGAAATGGTGGGCATGAAAGGGGTGTTTGTTGCCTTTAAATCACTTTCGGCTATTTAAAAGAGTAAAAGCCCTTCCAATTTCCAATCGAATGGGCTCTTTTCGAAGTTTCTGCGACAACTATTTCGATACGAAGTGCCCTGGTCTAAAAGAAACAAACAAACAAACCAAAGAAAATAAAATAACTAACACATTGTGCCAACATCGTTCTTTACTTAGATTCTGATTCTAACATCGTTCAACATCGTTCTTTTATAATTATGATTTTATATGATATGTTTGCTATTATGTTTTTGTGTTAGTATTTTTTTCATTTTTCCCTATTCAGCATTGTCATTGTCTTTTTCATTTATGGCTTATAAATAAAAATAAAAAAATGAATTTATATTAAACTTACAATTCAATAATTTTCTTTTTTATATTCAATAAAAATTACATTCAATAAAAATTTTTATTGAATGTGTTTGGGGAAAAATTGGGCGTGAGAGGGGGGTTAGTTGCCTTCAAATCACTTTCGACTATTAAAAAGGGCACTAGCCCTTTGAATTTCTAATCCAATGAGCCCTTTTCCAAATTTCTACGACAAAGAGAGGAGAAAGTCATTCCTTAGAAGGCCAAGTGTCAGCTCCAATTAGTCTTGGAATAAAATATTGTTAATAACTTTAAGTTTGGGGTGGGCAGGGCCGGGCCACGGAGGGTGAGGGATGGTCTCCAATAAGCACTGTAAAAAAATTGTTAATAGTGCCTTTTCTGAAGGAGGAGGGGAAGGGTAGGACCATGGAGGGCACGGGGTCAGCTCTCATCGATAGGGAAGAGATTTGGGCAATAGAGAGACAGGGGTAGCTCCCATGTTTTTTGAATAATATATCAAGAATTTTTTTTCTGGGGGGGGGGGTTAAGACCCGGAGAACCTGAGGTCAGTTCCCATAAGTTTTGGAATAAAATATCTTTATTTATTTTGGCGGGGGGGGGGGTGGTCAGTCCATTGAAGGCCAGGGACTAGGTTTCATAAGCTCCTATAAGTTGAAATCGTTCAGAATTTTTTTTGGGGGGAGGGGGAGGTCAAATTCCATTGAAAACTAGGGGTCAGCTTTCATAAATTTCTGGGTAGCCGGGTGACCAAGCACGGTTAGTAATTTTTTGAAAGGTGATGGAGAGGATAGGACCATGATGGTCAACGAGTCGGCTCCCATAAGTTTGAAATAAAATATCAAAAGTAATTTTGGTACTTTTTGGTTATTGGAAACACACTAAAAAATTACGCTTAGGCTTATCTCAGAAACCTGTTTCATAGCTTCAGAAACAAGTGATGGATGATACAATTCATTGGATTTGGACAATTTGCGCATCTCACTTTTGCACTAAAAATGATGTTAGGTTAAACAAACGAGTAGAGACTGAAGCTATACCTAATTTGCATAGACTTCTTGAAAGCATTTGACTCTGTCGATCGAGAAACACTCTGCAAAATCCTTATATACTATTGTATCCTTGATAAAATTGTAGAACTAATTACGGCTCTGAACGAGAGCACTGAGTGAGGTATACAGATGATTGGAGGCCAATCAAGGAATTTTAGGATGATCAGAAGAGCAAAGCAAGATTTTTTGCTGTCTGCTTATCTCTTCATGCTGGTGAAGAGAAAAGCGGACAGGATTATTACTCCATGATTTTCGGAATACAATATTATTATTTTTTTTAGGGGGGGGGGAGGTCGGGCAGTGGAGGGAGAACCAGGGGTCAGCTCTCATGAATTTATGAATGAAATATCGTTAATATGTTTTTCTTAGAGGGGGGAGGGGTTCAGAGCCTGGATGGAGGGTAGGGAGTCAGCTCCCATGATTATTGAAATAAAATTTCGTGAATTTTTTTGGGGGGTGGGGAGGTGAGGCAATGAAGAGAGGTTGAGGGGTTAGCTCCGACAATTTTTGGAATAAAAAACTGTTGATAAGCTTTTCAGGGTGAAGGGGTTGGGTCATTGAAGGAGGGCTAGGGTCAGTTCCAACAATTTTCGGAATAAATTATCATTCATTATGTTTTTTGGGGAGAGAGGGTTGGACCATGTTGAGAGGGCCAAGGGTCAGCTCCCATTATTTCGGATTGAAATATAGTTATTAAGTGGTTTATTTGGGGATTGTTGGGCTATTGAAGATGGGCCTGGGGCCAGTCTCCATGATTTATCATTGATAATGTTTTTCAGGAGAGGGATCGGACCTTGGAGGACCTTGGGTCGGCTTTCATTAGTTTTAGAATAAAATATTGTTAAAAAACTTTTGGGGGAGGGGTGAGCTATGAAGAGACAGAGGTGAGTTCCCAAAACTTTTTGAATTTGTTAATATGTTTTTCATTTTGTTTCATTAGGAGGGGGGTCGTTCCTTGTAAGGACGGCAAGGGGTCAGCTCCTATAAGTTTTGGGATAAACTACTTTTAATAAGATGGTTTTATAGGTGATGGGAGTCGGGTTCGTCTGACTTTTGACCTATTTTAAAAACCCTCACATAAGAACCTTATATACCCCAAGGTCAAAACAAACATCACTTTCATCTGGGCGCTGGGGTATTTTGCTGATTCTGGAGTTTTGTTATCTGACTTTTGGCATTATTTCCACGACCTGACTATTTAAGATATTCAATCAGATGGATTTAGGGTATATAGAGCAGGGAGGAGGCCTGTTTTGTGTAACTATCAAAAAAAAGTTTTATTCCCAAGCAGGAGATTTCAACGACCTGAAGGAAGTTTAAGTGATATTAAAAACTGTGAAATGTATACAAATTATAGATCCCCCGAAAATATGGGTTTCGGAAAGACACTAAAAGGAATGTAGATAACCGGAACCACGTGGAAGCTGATTGGAAAATGTAACTGACTTAAAATGATCTTTTTCCGCAACCACGTTGCGTAAGAAATCGTCTTAAAATCTACTCCACAATGTGAAGAACAAGGAAGTCAAGAAGCGGCCTAGGAAGAATAAGACTTTTTCAAAAAGGAGCCCGTCTTACCGGGCGAAACTGCTAGAATGGACAATTTAAATCTGCGTATCGGTTGACTAATGAGAGGGCTCGGAGGCAGAGTAACAGATTGGCTCTGGTTAAAAACAAGAATGGAGTGATGTCACTTCAAGAAATCCTTGAAGAGTCCGAGACCCAACATCTGAGAAATGTAACTGTTGTTCCTTATTGATGGTTAGGTATTAAAACGGACTTACCAAACCATTACGAGATCAAATATTCAGCACAAAGATTAAAAACAGAAAAGCTGTTAGTATAGGGGACCAAAGTTGAAATACTGAAGTATTCAATAAAAATAGGCTTCTCTGTGTAATTTCTCTCTTTACCTAATTACAAAATTTAGGAGGGTTTCCAATGAATGGACAACTAGGATATTTGTACAAATCTTCCAAAGGAAGACACATCCTTGTACGATAGCTTGAGAGGTTGTAACTTTTTATCAGTAACGTACAAACTATTAGCTCATGGATCATTTTGGTGTGATATGACTTTGGCATAGAAAAAGCTTTCGATGGACACAAAATGGGTAAAAAAAAGTTATATCTACTAAATAGTTCGAAAAGACGTTTGACAGTTGACGGAGTTTGCTTGTTGGGAGTCCTACAGTACTATAGGGTGCCAGAAAAACTAATGCCTATTAGTTTTTACCGGTAAGAAGAAACAGAGTATTCTGTTAAGACGGAAAATGTCACAGCCTGACTTTGAAGATCTTGTCTCATGTATAATGGACTACATATTAAGACGAAAATAGGAAAATACCGAATAAGTAAGCATTAAGCAGGTAATCAGCATGTGGGCAAATTAGATTTTGTGGACGATCTATTTTTTTGAAAATTCTTAACGAAGATTCTGGAAGGACACAAAAGCTAGTTTACGTAATTAGAGAAAATATGCAAAATTTTGGGCTACTCCTCGATGTTGACACGTAAACGTGTATTTTCTGCGTATGCTCACCTCAAGCTTTGCATTGAAAGAATAAGAAACTAGAACAAGTCAACGTGTTTCAACATCTGCGTAGCCGGATTTTTCGTGATAGTAACAGAGTGACCAAGATTAAATACACTATTGATTAATCTACCAGAGGCCTAAACAAACTATGTTGCATGATGCTGCTCAAAGATTTTAATAGATGCCTTAAAGGATCAGAAGGAGTTAGTAGAAAAATAGGAATAAGAGGGAAAAGATATCCACATATCGTATTGATTCTTAGAAATGAAACTATAACTTTCAATTTCCATTGGAATGATTTAACTTTGAAGTTTCTAATACTACGCCTCTTATAGCCAGATGCCAGGGAAAGACAGAATAGTGTTACGTTGAAAACTTTACATAGTACTTAGACAGTGCTATTAGGCCCTCATTTCACATCCTTGAAGTAATTTTGTGTCTCTTATACAAAACCGGTCATAATTAAAACTGAAACATAACAAGTTATAAGGTTATACATTGTTAAAATTTCATATGTTACCATAATATCTGGTTTCATAAATTATTATACCCTAAATAAGCAAATTTAGTGTTTTATGATGTTCAAAAGGCGCTGCTACTACATAGACTTTCGAAAGGTTATCTTGATGGTGATTCTGCTAAGTCTATTTCTTTATTTTGCAAAAAATGTAGATTTTCTATTTGGTAGTGAAGAAAATCCTTTTGAAATTGGAGAAAGTGCTTCTTTGAGCTATTGCAAAGATATAGGTATCGGAGATACTGGTGGATTTTGCTTGGACGAACAAAACATTTTAGTCGGCTATAACTATGTTTGGTGTCCAAAATTTGCAAAAGGACTAGAGTATATTTTAACAATGGATCAGTTGTTGATTTTGGTGCAGGTCTTGGGAACTATGGACGTTATTTTTTACGCAACAGGGAACCTATATTTCCAAAAAAATTTAGAGATGCAGAATTCAACATCTATTTCAATCGTGTGAAAAATATTATTTCTACCACAAGAACTATTTCGCATTACGAAGCATATGATGGAGCCGTTAACATTGAGAAAGCAACCTCTGGATTTGTGAGATACCTTGACCTTGCTAAATATCAAGATTTAAATCGTAAATTTGATTGGGTAATGAGCATTGAGGTAGGAGAACATATTCCGGAAGTGTATGAATCAGTTTTTATAGATAACTTGACTCGTCATGCTTGTAAGGGTATAGTCATAACTTGGGCTGTAGAAGGACAAAAAGGACACTTCCATGTGAATAATCACAACAATTCATACATACGAAAGAAAATGGACGAACAAGGCTGGAAGACTTTTCAATCAGCAGAAAAATATCTTCGTGGTATGGCTGAAATAAAATACTTAAAAAATGCAATGGTTTTTGTTCCAAAATATGCATCATTTGACTAATGCACATATTGTAAATCAGACCAAAGTTTAATAAACTGTGCCAGAAATGGTTTTTGTTTGTACATTTAGCTACAAAAAGCAATGATTTTCTAGATAGATAAGTTTGACATATGATTTATTTCTTAGGTAATTTATTTCAAGCATGTGGCATTGGTGATAAACTTTTCTTCCTGAAAGAACACAAAAACCATCTTCCGCTTTAAACAACCGCATCAATTTGTCTTTTTTCAAACACCAAATTTAAGATCCATGCTCCAAGTTGATTTATATATGGCCTAAATAATTATTATAAATAAATACAAATAAAGAGATTATTCATTTTAAATAATTTTGTGAAAGAATTCCGTTGAATAAACTGAAAATATAAACTAAAAATCTATAATTTCTTGATATCTCTTCGGAAACCCTAAGAATTCTTGAAAAATACTTCAAAGAGTGCAAAAGTAAAACAATAAAATTGAATTATTTTTAAGATAACAATTTTCTCTACTTTGATATTGACACAGATTAGGAAAATGCACGTTATCTAAGAAAAATAAAACTTTAATAATACCTCTAGAAGTCTGATGATTATTTTAATTCAATCCGAGTTGCCAAAATAATGATATGTTCTTTTTCGTGGATTTTTACGATCTATAACATGAGCTAAGCAGTCAATGATATCATGTAATTCTGTTCCTTCCTTTGTAGGACGAGAAAAGCCAAACGTACAATATGTAACACATCTTCATCTTTTCCTTTTGTATATTCTTTGATAGTATTTATTAGAGCGGTGGACTTGATGGTCCTTGAATAGTTTCATGAAGGGTTAGACTAGTCAATCTATTTATCATTTCACAAGCTATAATACTATTTATATACTGAATTACTTCAGATGCTGTTAATTTCCAATAATAAGAGCATCTTCTATCCAAAGCGCACAGTGGATTTGAGGTGACCCTCAAATTAGCTAATTAAATATAGTTGTAAATTTTTGTCACAGTGCATGGGAACTGCAACTGAATCTAGAAATATCAACTCTGTTGGGGTCATTTTTGCAACACTAGGTCCGTTTTATGGACAGTCCGTAAGTAGTCAATAAATTATAAAGAGTGCCACTCAGCACATGAAGCTGTCAGGAATAAAGTCAGTGAACGCAGTTGTTCAATCATTGACTTTGCTTTATAGGAAAGAGATTGAAAATATTGCTGAGAGTCCCGGATTTTTTACCTAAAACAAACAGAAAACGAAGTCACTTTAATTCCTCTATCTGGGGAAAGAAGCCTGTCTATAACTTGAAAAGATTTGGTTTCTCAGTACGCAACATATGACTGACGCTATTACCCATGTAAGAAAGTTCTTGCAATTGGAAACTGTCGAAAAGAAATTGTTTTAAAAGACGAAACTTTGTATGTCTGATAAGAATCCTTGGTTTAATATATTCTGTATTCCTGCTAATCCGAAAAGGTATTAACTTGTCACGCATGCCATATTTGCCCCTCGGGAAAAAATTTGGAAACACTTTTGGATTTATTGCTTTTTGAAATATCAATCAATTTCTTTATTGCCCAAAAAAACACACAAAGGTTCAGTATGGAGTAGATAAAAAAAAAAAAAGAAGAAAACACTCACAACAAAACTATACAACAAAAAATAGATTCAATATTTCTACAAACACAAAGCAGGATGGAGGCTGTTTGTCCTATCAAGCCTTGAAAAATAGCGACCGTGATGATGCTCAGCCACGGTTAGTGGCTCAGTTAACCCGTAGCCTGACACTAGTCTTCTGTTTCTAGCCCTTAGGGGTATACACAAGAGAAATTTCGTGAAACGAAAACATACAGATCTAATTGTCCTTTTATCAGTTGAAGCAAACATATTCCAAAATGGAGTCAATGCAAGGACATGAGGCATAGCAAAGTGTTGTAGACACAGGTGAGAATACGCCTTCTGTAGCAAGCTTTACACCAAACTAGCACACCAAACACTTTTATAAGTGTTTTACTTAGGTGAGAGAATGGGAGAGCCCTTGTCGTTTTTACACTATCCCCAATCGGAAGACCGAAATACTTAATACAAACAGATAATCGAACACTCTGATTTCCTAACTTTATGCATTCAAAATCACCAACAGATTTGCCGAAAGTAAGGACCTTGCTCTTCGAAGCATTAAAATTGAGACCAATTTTAGCATACTCCCTACTAAGAACAGAAAATACTCCTCAAGAGACGATACAGTTTTACTTAAATTAAGGATGTCGTCAGCGTAATTGAGTATGGAAAGGTCCAATCCTTTAAAAACCAAACTAATTGTAGCCTTTTTTCCGGGTTGCAACCACACTATTATTATACAATGGCGGCAAATTTACACCACCCTGGCGAATACCTTTCCAAATTTTAATTATGGCCTTACACATTACATAAACATGACGAGTAGGTACTTTCACGACAACACTTAATCTCGCATACAGATTTTTAAATACCCGCACAACTGAACGATTGAGACTGCTGCTGTGCACCATGCAGCAAATGAGAATGCACACTAGATTCAAAAGCACGAGAGACATCATGAGCCGCAAGGACGAGAAACTCGCCGCTATTCTTTATATTCATTAGAACATTGGCAATTATATAATGCACTTTTTCCCGACTATAGCTTTCCTTAAATCCATATTGGTTTTCCGGAGTCGAACAAGCCTTATTTGTGTCCTTAATCACTAGTCACTCCAGCAATTTACATAGAACAGAAGAAACTGCTGTAGGCCTATAGGAATAACATTACCGGCTATCTTTATGTTTATTTGGAACAGGAGTCAATGCACCGACACGAAAAGAATCGGGGACAATACCAGAATTAAAAATGATTTGGCAAAAAAAATGTAGATGCTGCAGCAGCTAATCATTTGCATTTAATAAATGAAAACCAAATAATTGATCATAACCACCCGAGAGCTTTTTTTGAAGGTGAATGATAGCACTATAAATATCAGAGGCCGTAACTACAAAACCAAAATCTGATTCAGTATCAACTAGACTATCCACTGGTAGTGATTTACAGCGGTTTTAAAATACTGGTTCAGGCGGAGAAAATTCACTGGTGAAATAGTTAATCCAGTCGCTCTCGCTTAGAATATCTGTAACGACACCTTTTGACTTATTTCCTCCAATGAATCTCCAAACTTTATTTGCGTTAGTTGCAAGACGCTTGCTCCTGCAGTCAATAATCTCCGCTATGTTATTGGCAAGACAGTTAGCAAAACGATGCTTGGTATATAACCGTATTTCATTAACGGCACCAGATTTTTGGCCGGTCGCAATCATTCCATATTTGGTTCCAAAGCTATTAAGATTTGCAACTTTGCTGTAAAGCTGGATTTCATGACCAGCCAGGTATTTCTGAATCCGAACGAACTTGACGTACAGGAACAGCACAAGGCTCAGCCCAACACATTGCATGTATGATTTCACTACAGTAAATGTTGATTAGAATATTTTTCACCGACACGATGAGGACTGAGGATTGTTGCAACATTTGAAAAGAGATCTTAATTTTATTGAGTGTGGTATCAAGCTCTGATTTATATACAACAGCATTATTTTCTTCCAGTCACATTTGAATTCCCACTTCCGTATATTTTCATATTTTTTAAAGAGAACATTATCAATGACAAAAGAGTTGGAGATTGGTAAATGATCTGATACCGATATGCTAAAGTCAACATGGCTTGAGCCATTCGCAGTCACGCCGTTCGAGCAGAGCATGAAATCAAGCGAACTTGTCACTCCGGAGCTATGGATATACGTATACGAATGGTCATTTGGGACAACATACAGATTGGACAGAGCAGACAGAAGTATTTGAGATCTTGAGTGATCTGGCACTGAGAGGTCGCAGTTCACGTCCCTGGCGAGGAAAACACGATGAGATGCATAAGCACACTGTTGCAAATGTTTACCAAGCTGTATTGTTGCAAAAGAGAAATTTCTTCGGAAGCCAAGCTCTTGTAATCAGTTAGTAAGTAGAATCAATAAACTATCAGATTCGCAACTTTTATGCCAAGGAAACACTCGTTCTCGACAAATACTGATTCCCAAAGGTGAGAACTGATTAGTATCACCAGTCCGCCGGAAGGTCTTCCTCTGCCCAAATTCTTAGCTGGCAGCCCGTAAAGGTGAGTTTTGTCATTCACTTTTAACAGGGAAAGAGAGTCGACTGAAAGGAAATGTTCTTGTAGACGCAAAACGTCATTGCAAGACATCAAGCTTTCAATCAGTGGGAGTTTACTGACTACACCTCCATTCAGATTCCACGAAGACACTTTAAGCTTAGAGTTGATCATGGCTTCATCATGAGCTTTTTGGCTAAGGGGCACTTAACACTGTAGCACGGATGGTCTGTCTGCTCACAGAGAGCACTCTTCAGTGCAGCATTGCAGGGTTTATATTTATAGTTCGCACGATTACCACTGCAACGGGAACAGTGAGTAGTGTTTTTACTGTCCTTCGCAGTGTGACCGTAATCTTGGCACTGAAAACACCTCATTTGCAAATACCAACAGGCGTCTGTTCGGAAGCACTCATAGCCCAAAGTTTTAGGGCTGTTAATTGCTACTTTTAAATCGTCCTTACTTTCAAAGACAAGCTTCTATGAGCAAGTTTGTCAAATTGTCTCGACTTTCGTACAATTCCTAATCAATGAACATATATCGTTCGGCGTTACCTCATCGGGAACATCTCTTATAATAAAACAATAATCGGGGGTCTTCAGCCGATTATTAGTATCAAAAATGAGCTAGAGCTTTAGGTCTTCACTCTCAACTTTTAATATTTCGATTTGAAATTGGTCAGCACCAAGATATTTCATTTGCTTAAAATCTTCCATAAAATCTCTTAGAACCACTGAATTGAGTGGTTGGACAGAAAAATGGTCAAACAATGCAGGTTTTGTGCTTTTTTTCTGTTTCTGAAAGATTGCCGCTTCAGGAATTTAGATAAATTATCAACACCAACCGCTTTTTCAGCGCAACGCGTTTAAAGTATTTGATTTGAATCTTCTAGGGTGTATGCTTGTATTGTTGTATAGAGACTGTTGTTCTCTCTTAACCACAACAGTGCTCCATGGACTTTTCCTCAAATATAGAATGTCAAAAGAATGTTCAAACATTCTTGTTATATAATAGGCTGACCATAGACAATGATAACAAAACTATCAATGTTAAGAAGTTTTTCAGGCTGAATGTCTGCATTTGCTTGCACATCAACAGGTAGATATATCGTCCTACCTTTAAGAGCGTCAACACGTTCTGTTCTATGTATTTTCAACGCAGTTACTTGCCCTATTGTGATAATAAACAGTCATAATGCATTATGGGATATAAATCCCTAATGTTAACCAGCTTATCAAGGCTGCCACCAAATAGCTTCATTATTGTTTGTTAATCTACAGAAATTCTAATATAACTATCACTATAGATGACGCCTTGACTATTAAATTGAGCCTTCTTGGTACTTCTTCTAACTAGTCATTGAGTTCGTTGTACAAACCCTCTACTTTTAATGTATTAACTTGTAATATAGTCTTAGATTTTGATGCTGCCTTATATACACTATTAATGAAACAGGTAAAGACAGGAAAATCTATGATATCAATCGTTTGGACTACAGTACAACGAATGCCAATTATTTCTTTTGTCCCTGTAATTGATTTCACAATAATACAAACCTTCAAGGTAGAAATTAATGATTTTGTCAGTTGAAAATTTTAATGCTAATTGAAAATTGTAATAAAAATTTAAATGAATATTTTCAAAAAGAATTAAACATGTTTCAATATCCGTTGGGTAGAGCTTGTAGATATCAGGATGACACTGAAAGGTCACATACCATGTCAGAGCCTGCTCATTTTTCCTTTTAGAATGTTAACTCAAAATGTTATAGGTGAGTTCACTCGTCAGAATCTCCTTGTCAGATCTAGTTTCAAAATATTTTTCAATTGTTTTCTTGGACTCTTCAGTACAGCTTGTTTAATACCACAAAATATTTTTTGGCCAAATATTCAGTAGAACTAACAGAATTTTCGAAAACACTGTTAGAAATAATTTTTTCTTTAGAAGAAATTCCAGGAATTTTTTTTTAATTATCAGTCTTACAAATTCATATGCTAATAACCGTAACAGATTTTCATTTGCCATAATTAACAAAAGAGCTTTCCCTTTGTTGATTATAGGTAAGCTTGCCTATATATTGGTATTATTACTTCATAAACTGCAATTTTTTCTTCCAAAATTTATATATGAATTTTCTAAGAAGTATACCTCCGTATATATACAGTGCTGTCACATTTTATGTAACTAAACTATATATACATGTTTTTGATTATGTTAAAACTATTATTTTGATCTTCATATGCAAGATGATGTTAATAACGCTTGCTACTATAGTGTTTTACGAAAATGCAATTTTTTGGAAAGAAATTGATTCCATTATGAAACCAATTTTTGTTTAGTTACAGAAGGTACTACATGTATAAATTCCCTTTCAAATGAGTCATTAAACAGCTCTATATGATTTGCCGGTGACATAATAGCTGCAGAGAAGTAAAAATAGAAAATAAAAGATGTCGTTGATGCAGAATATCGTGCTTGGGGCAACTTATCATGTTTTTCAAGCCAATGACTTTTCCTCGTTATTCAAACCAAGGGACACTTAGTTTTCTATGTAGGGGTATTGGACAAGGTTTTTATTATTGTGTACTTCTTTTTTTTGATGTGACTAAAGCCCTAGGAGTTATCGGTTTTCGTATTTCTTAGTGTGGGAATCCATCGTCTTTTAAGAGGTTGCTAGGTACTACTGCAACCCGGATTCAGGATAGTCGTATGTCGTAATTCAAAATTGTCGTAATGTATAAAATAGTCGATAGGGCCACAACATTTCAAAAGGTAGAGAATCCTCAATAGATGATCTGAACCTTAAAGGTTGCGTCACAAGGTATTTACAAATATGAAAAATCTCTTGAGCTGTCAAGGGTATAAAATTTTAAAATTAAGTTCTGTTCTGGACGAGGACTTAGAGAATCAAAGGACACTAAGCAAAAATATACTGTTAATGGAGTATTTAGAGTATCTCTTGGAAGAATCAAGTTTACATATTGAAATTTTAAAGAATAAGTGAATTGAAAGTTAAGCTAGATGGCTTCTTATAGAGATTCTGAATTGTGGTAAAGCTTTCTAATTTAGTTAATTATTAATTTAGTAAAAATATATAAGACGCAAATACGAAGTTTAGAAATACGACTTTTTATTAAGATAAAGAATATATCCTGCCAAGTTTCTGCTTAACGGGAAATTGAGAAATACCACTTCCTAGCTATTTCTTTCGGTTGTTTAAAGGAAGGTGGGGTTGATAAAATGTATAAAAGATACATTTTATGGGAAGGGGCAGATTTAGACTGATACTAACTTTATGCCGGACTGACCTCTGGTCCGATGTTTTTAGAAATACCTTGGAATCTTGTCTTATCATTGTAATTGTCTATGTATCTTATTATATGTTACTGGAGTTTCCTGACACTTGTGGTCTACTTGGTAAAGTCAGTTCCAGTAGAATATCTATATCTGGAATTATTATATGTTAATTGAATAAAAGTATTGAATTTTAGACAACCTCTCAACGACCTTCTTTTAGGCCCTCAAACATACCCAGTCGGTACGCCTCATTAGTTCGGTCATAGCCTAAGGCACGCTACCAAAGTTTAATTACCTTAGGACCAGAGTTTATCTCCCCTGTGAGCAAGTGGAGGCATCTACGGCT
>NW_028300421.1:0-106758 GCF_049724085.1 Artemia sp. Qi Xiang Cuo | reverse complement strand
TCTTTACTTTTCTTTGAAAAACTTAGACTAGGTCATCAAAAACCTGTTTTTGACGGGTTAATTTAAGACACCGCTATAGGGTAATAGAATGTAGGCTATGGCGGGGTTTTCATTGCATAGGCCTATAAAATATTTAAACTGTTGTTTTTTGGGGTTTAGGGGGGAAGGTATCTATGTTAGATTAGGTTAGGTAATAATATATGCTATGCTTTACCCCCACTCCATTTTTCGGAGGTGGTTTTACTGGAAAAAAATTGGGGGCCGGTTTTATATAAAAATAAAAATAAAAAAACGCATACAAAATTTGTTTATATCCATTTTTGCCACGTTTTTATGAGTCAGACAAACATTGCGGGGGGGGGTGGGGTCAAAACCCCCTAACCCTCCCTCTGGGTAGGCCTTCAGCCTTGATAGCCTACTATCTTTTGCATTTGCAGCATTGGTAGGCTAAATAGCCATGCATTGAAAAAAACCGAGTTGATTCAAATTCAATTTGGTCTTTCTCTCGACCAATTTTGAATACTTTGGTCTACCAGGGGGTGTGACGACGCCGAAGAATAGTCTGATTACCCCAAAAAACGTCTAGGGCCGGCCCTGGTTTGGCATAAAACTATCATTTAGAATTTTAAAATCTTTTCTTTCTTTATCGATAATGCTTTCGAAAGGCCTAAGACCGAAGTAATTGAAGCCATTGAAAGAGAAGACATTTTGGACCCAAGGGATATAGCCAATGGTGGAACAGCAAGGCCAAGTCCGTAGGACCAACCACAAGAAAGGACACAAACGTGGAGGTAAGTCAGTGGTAAGTTATAATGAACAAAATATCAAGCAAGCACTAACGGATCATTTTGAGGGTAAGTCAATGAGGAACGCAGCTATAGACAATGCTAAAAGTACACTGAATAATCGGATTAAAAAAAATTACAAGTCAGGGGCAAGGCTTGGAAGATGGTTGGATAAAGCCAAAATGAGGACCTCCTCCAATTCTCGGTGAAGAAATTGAGGCACTTGCTGTAACCTGGGTTAAGAACATGCAGAAAGCTGGGTTTCCGGTAACTAAGGAACAATTACGAAGCCAATTGGCACAGGTAGCAAAGGTGCAGGGCGTAGCTGATAAATTTTCAAGTGATGGCACACCAGGTGATAAATTCATGACAATTTTTTTTTAAAACGTCAACCTGACGTGGTAGTACGTAAAGCGGAACCTACACATGGTGGTAGGACAGCATTGACAGAAGACCAAATTTTAAATTACTTCACTGTTCAAAAAGAGCAACTTCAAACAGATGAAGGAATGACTGATGAATATTTTACAAATGCTGCCTATGGTTTAACTGCGACGAGACGATGATCAGGTACGAATCACCTTTGAAGGTTTTAGCAGAAAAGGGATCTAAAAATGTTTTTAATAGGTCTGTTAACGAAAAGGATGGGTTAACCGTGTTGGCATGCATTAATGCTAAAGGTGAGTACCCCCCCTCTAGTAGTGTACAAGGGTACTAGACTTAACAAAAATTTTCTTGAAACACTTCCAGTAGATGTGAAAGCTTTCCATAACGATTCAGGATCGATTACACAGGATTTGTTTTTCAAATGGATGGAAGAAATATTTCATCCATGGTTAGTTCAAAAGGGTAATTTAAAGGTTGTTTTCACTATGGATAACGACAGTAGTTACATATCCTTGAAGACATCAGAATTTGCTAGGAAAAATGATATTAGGTTATTGTGCACATTACCTAATGGTTCTCACATTTGGCAGCCCTTAGATGTAGGTGTAATTAAGCCACTAAAAGACAATAGGAAGAAGCACGCGGACCTCTGGACGAAAGGACACGTGGATGAAAATGGCAATAGGATTGAAATCATCCATTGTGGTCCTCCGAAACTGGTCAAGAAGACGACCTTTTGTCAACATCTTCCATATATCTTTAGGAAGACAATGACTCAAGAGATATGTAAAAGTGCATTTAGAAAAAGTGTAATTTTCCCATGGAATTCCCAAAGCATTGGTTTTAGTAGGTTAACTGAACTTAGGCCTAATCCGGATGTAGCTAGGCCTACACAGTGTGATTTTACCAGAGTGTGAAGAAAACCGAATAAATAGCAACCAGGGTCAAGTAAATAGTTCTATCATATGCCAACCACTGGATAAAACTAGAATCCAAATAATAAAGGAACATTTTGAAAAATATCTTGACCCAGTTACATTACAGGAATTTGTCTCCAATGACGGTCCAATTTGGACCGGTCATCCAGACATGCGTGGTCTGTATACATATTGGAGGTCCATTGAAGAGGAGTGTCAGTCAGAAGTACGGGCTACCTCCTTGAACCTCTGTACTTCTACACCTCTGTCGTCGAGAACGCTCACCGATTTTAACCTGCCTCATTTTCCGAGAGGGCCGCTAGCCCCACAAGCTGAACCGGTGATTGATATCGACTAAGCCTCAGCCTCATCCAATGAGACGTTTGACAGAGAGAGTTCTCCTGCACAAACTAATGAGGTATTTCAAGAGAGTCCTCCAATCTCACCAAATAAAAACCTCATTGGAAACCCCTTAGGTTCGTGTGAAGCCCCTTACATTTGTGAGAAACCCCTTGAAGGAAACACATTACCTTCGTGTTCTTCTGATATTTTTTTGCGTGTCACTGTGAATAGACTCAAAGAGAGAGTAGATAGGGAAAGTACCCCTACCAAGAGATTAACAGTTACCCCCACCAAACCTATTTTAAGTGTTCCAGTTATAAATCAGCCAAAGAGATTAATACTTACACCCACAAAACGACTTTTAAGTGTTCCATTAACAAATCTGCCAAAAAGGCAGATTTTTTTTAACATTACGCTAGGCCAGGGGCGAATCTCCAGCATTTTTATTGGGGGGGGGGCAAGAGGGGATCATAGCCGGAGAGGCAACGGGCCGGGGGGGTAGGGTATCGCCTAGGAGAATTGTTTTGTGCCAATTATTCGGGGGGCAACTGCCACCCCCCCTTTCCACCCCCAAAAGACGCCCCAGGGCTAGGCTAGTCTGGGCTAGGCCTAGTCTACCATTGGTGCCTGCAGTAGGCGAGGGGAATTCTCTAGAGGGAATTTTCTGCAGGAGCAAATTTGTACTAGGGGACTGTTTATTTGTGGGGAAACTTCCATAGAGGATGGGATTTCTGGATTTTTTTTCGTGGGGGGAGGGGGTTACACAAAAAAAACTAAAAAAGCATTTAAAAATTGGGTACTTACTTCTTGTGCGGGCACCGCAAAAGAAGTCAAGTTTGGCTAATGCCAAAGAAATAAAATAAAAAATGATGAATATATCATAGTTTAGAAACAAATTTGGGCTCTATTTTTGCTCATTAGGGGGGGGGGTGTGGGTCAAGCAGAGCATAGGTTGAATTCGGAGCCTAACCTAGATCACATCCATGATCTTTCTTCTGACAAAAAATACAAAATTCCACATTTTTGCAGATAGGAGCTTGCAACTTCCACAGCAAGTTTTCCTGATACGGTGAATCCGATGGCGTGATTTTCATTAAAGTTCTAAGACTTTTTGGGGGTGTTTCCCCCTTTTTTTGAATATAAGGTAAATTTTTTTAGGCGCGTAACTTTTGATGGTTAAAACTAAACTTAATGAAACTCATATATTTGAAATCAGCATAAAAATCTGATTCTATTGATGTACCTATGGGTATCAAAATTCCGGTTTTTAGAGTTTCGGTTACTATTGAGCCGGGTCGCTCCTTACTTACAATTCGTTGCCACGAACTGTTTGAAAAAACCTTAAATTTTAACAATTGGTAACTTACAATAACATAGAGATTACTGATACAGGTGTATCAGTAATCCCCCCCCCCGAAAAAATTCGTTTATATCCCCGCTTCCCCACATCGTATCGAACCCATATTCCTAGAACAGTAGGAAAGGGTTATTTTTTGCAAACCTCACCTTTTCCCCTTAATTTATTCCTAGTCCATTCATGCTGAAATTATAAAAATTGTTTTCAGTTGTTATCTGAGTAAAATCGCTTATTTAACCGTTGGATAGCCTGGATGAATTTATAATTTGGTAAACCGTCATTTATCGTTCGAGAAGCCAAACTCAGGACTTCAAACACTAAAATGATAAGAATTGTTTTCAATTGCCAAGAAAATTCCCTTACTGAAGTAGGATATATGAATTTATAATTAAGTCGACGGTTTTTTCTGGAGAGGATTTGGGATAGCAATTTTGAACTCACTCAGTTCAAAATTGATAGTCACAGATTAAACAACTATACTGATCTGGATTAAAAAATTTTGGACACCTATAAAATATTGCATTTATTATAATCTTTTGCATAAGTATACCAAATAAATTTCTTGCAATTAGCCTTGGCTAGGCTATTTTGATGGAATCAGAAGAAATGGCGACTCTCAACTATAACAGCAGAGCAAATGAAGAGGGATCTTCCCAGTGCTACGTTTCACCCTCGGCCCTAGGCTACCGGGTTTTTTAACATTAGGCTAGGCCAAGGGCAAATCTCGAGCATTTTTATTGGGGGGAGGGGCAAGAGGGGTCAATATCTGGATAGTCAAAGAGCATGGGGTGTATAGCCTTATTGTTTTCTTCACATTATTAGGGGGCAACTGCCATCCCCCCTTGCCACCCTCAAACGACGCCCCTGGGCTAGGCTAGTCTGGGCTGGGCCTAGTCTACCATTGGTGCCTGCAGTAGGCTAGGTCCCCGCAGTAGCAAATTCCCCCCAAATGATGCCCCTGCTCATGTTATTTTCTGCTCATTTTGAGGTTGACTCTGTTCTTAAATGTAATTTCTGTTATTTTTTGGTTTCATGTGTGCTTGGCAGATTAGGCTATTCGATTATATTCCTGCTTATTTTTGGTTTAATGGAGTTCTTTACTTTTCTTGGAAAAACTTAGGCTAGGTCATCAAAAACCTGTTTTTGATGAGTTAATTTAAGACACCGCTAGCCTATAGGGTAATACAATGTAGGCTATGGCGTCGTTTTCATTGCATATGCCTAGGCGATACGATATTTAAACGGTTGTTTTTTTAGGTTAGGGGGGGGAAGATACCTATGTTAGAGTAGGTTAGGTAATAATATAGGCCTATGCTATGCTTTACCCCCACCCAAAGCAAGTTGGGCTAGGCCCTCGGCCCTAGGCTATCGTGTTTTTTACCATTAGGCTAGGCCAGGGGCAAATCCCCAGCATTTTTATTGGGGGGGGGGCAAGAGGGGTCCAAATCTGGATAGTCATAGGGCATGGGATGTATAGCCTAATTGTTTTCTTCACATTAGGGGGCAACTGACCCCCCCCCCTTGCTACCCCCAAACGACGCCCCCCAAACGCCCCCCAAACGCTAGTCTGGGCTAGGCCTAGCCTACCATTGGTGCCTGTAGTAGGCTAGATTCCTGTAGTAGGCTAGGTTTATAGCCTAGGCCTAATTGTTTTCTTCACATTATTGCCCCCCAAACGACGCCCCTGGGCTAGGCTAGCATAAATAAAATTTACTAACATACAGGCTGCATCCAGGATTTTTTTTTTCGGAGGGTGTTTTACTCAAAGATTTTTTTTGATAGGGGGGGGGGCTACACAAAATAAACCTTAAAAAACTCATATAAAATTAGTTTATATTCATTTTGTTACGTTTTTACGAGTCAAACAAGCATTTCTGGGGGGGGGAGGGTTCCAATTGTCAACTTCAGACGATATCTGCGACTTGCTTTCGGGAATAGTATGTTACGAACTTCACATAGGCCTAGCCTAATCAAAACCAAACACGCTCAGAGCTAAAAAAAATAAGACCTTAACTTAAACGCGTTAACTGAACTTAAATGGATGAAAAAACCTATAAAAAAATAAGGAAATGGTGGGCAAATTGGGCAAAGGATTTGCCCGATTTGGTTTCATGTGTGCTTGGTAGGTTATGCTATGCAAATTCGATTTTATTCCTGCTTATTTTTGGTTTAATGCAGTTCTTTACTTTTCTTTGAAAAACTTAGACTAGGTCATCAAAAACCTGTTTTTGACGGGTTAATTTAAGACACCGCTATAGGGTAATAGAATGTAGGCTATGGCGGGGTTTTCATTGCCTAGGCCTATAAGATATTTAAACTGTTGTTTTTTGGGGTTGAGGGGGGAAGGTATCTATGTTAGATTAGGTTAGGTAATAATATATGCTATGCTTTACCCCCACTCCATTTTTCGGAGGTGGTTTTACTGGAAAAAAATTGGGGGCCGGTTTTATATAAAAATAAAAATAAAAAAACGCATACAAAATTTGTTTATATCCATTTTTGCCACGTTTTTATGAGTCAGACAAACATTTCGGGGGGGGGGGGGGTTAAAACCCCCTAACCCTCCCTCTGGGTAGGCCTTCAGCCTTGATAGCCTACCATCTTTTGCATTTGCAGCATTGGTAGGCTAAATAGCCATTCATTCAAAAAACCGAGTTGATTCAAATTCAATTTGGTCTTTCTCTCGACCAATTTTGAATACTTTGGTCTACCAGGGGGTGTGACGACGCCGACTAATAGTCTGATTACCCCAAAAAACGTCTAGGGCCGGCCCTGGTTTGGCATAAAATTATTATTTAGAATTTTAAAATCTTTTCTTTCTTTATCGATAATGCTTTCGATAGGCCTAAAACCGAAGTAATTGAAGCCATTGAAAGAGAAGACATTTTGGACCCAAGGGATATAGCCAATGGTGGAACAGCAAGGCCAAGTCCGTAGGACCAACCACAAGAAAGGACACAAACGTGGAGGTAAGTCAGTGGTAAGTTATAATGAAAAAAATATCAAGCAAGCACTAACGGATCATTTTGAGGGTAAGTCAATGAAGAACGCAGCTATAGACAATGCTAAAAGTACACTGAATAATCGGATTAAAAAAAATTACAAGTCAGGGGCAAGGCTTGGAAGATGGTTGGATAAAGCCAAAATGAGGACCTCCTCCAATTCTCGGTGAAGAAATTGAGGCACTTGCTGTAACCTGGGTTAAGAACATGCAGAAAGCTGGCTTTCCGGTAACTAAGGAACAATTACGAAGCCAATTGGCACAGGTAGCAAAGGTAAAGGGCGTAGCTGATAAATTTTCAAGTGATGGCATACCAGGTGATAAATTCATGACAAATTTTTAAAACGTCATCCTGACGTGGTAGTACGTAAAGCGGAACCTACACATGGTGGTAGGACAGCATTGACAGAAGACAAAATTTTAAATTACTTCACTGTTCAAAAAGAGCAACTTCAAACAGATGAAGGAATGACTGATGAATATTTTACAAATGCTGCCTATGGTTTAACTGCGACGAGACGATGATCAGGTACGAATCACCTTTGAAGGTTTTAGCAGAAAAGGGATCTAAAAATGTTTTTAATAGGTCTGTTAATGAAAAGGATGGGTTAACCGTGTTGGCATGCATTAATGCTAAAGGTGAGTATCCCCCCCCTCTAGTAGTGTACAAGGGTACTAGGCCTAACAAAAATTTACTTGAAACAGTTCCAGTAGATGTGAAAGCTTTCCATAACGATTCAGGATCGATTACACAGGATTTGTTTTTCAAATGGATGGAAGAAATATTTCATCCATGGTTAGTTCAAAAGGGTAATTTAAAGGTTGTTTTCACTATGGATAACGACAGTAGTCACATATCCTTGAAGACATCAGAATTTGCTAGGAAAAATGATATTAGGTTATTGTGCACATTACCTAATGGTTCTCACATTTGGCAGCCCTTAGATGTAGGTGTAATTAAGCCACTAAAAGGCAATTGGAAGAAGCACGCGGACCTCTGGACGAAAGCACACGTGGATGAAGGTGGCAATAGGATTGAAATCATCCATTGGGGTCCTCCTAACATGGTCAAGAAGACGACCTTTTGTCAACATCTTCCATATATCTTTAGGAAGACAATGACTCAAGAGATATGTAAAAGTGCATTTAGAAAAAGTGTAATTTTCCCTTGGAATTCCCAAAGCATTGGTTTTAGTAGGTTAACTGAACTTAGGCCTAATCCGGATGTAGCTAGGCCTACACAGTGTGATTTTACCAGAGTGTGAAGAAAACCGAATAAATAGCAACCAGGGTCAAGTAAATAGTTCTATCATATGCCAACCACTGGATAAAACTAGAATCCAAATAATAAAGGAACATTTTGAAAAATATCTTGACCCAGTTACATTACAGGAATTTGTCTCCAATGACGGTCCAATTTGGACCGGTCATCCAGACATGCGTGGTCTGTATACATATTGGAGGTCCATTGAAGAGGAGTGTCAGTCAGAAGTACGGGCTACCTCCTTGAACCTCTGTACTTCTACACCTCTGTCGTCGAGAACGCTCACCGATTTTAACCTGCCTCATTTTCCGAAAGGGCCGCTAGCCCCACAAGCTGAACCGGTGATTAATATCGACTAAGCCTCAGCGTCATCCAATGAGACGTTTAACAGAGAGAGTTCTCCTGCACAAACTAATGAGGTATTTCAAGAGAGTCCTCCAATCTCACCAAATAAAAACCTCATTGGAAGCCCCTTAGGTTCGTGTGAAGCCCCTTACATTTGTGAGAAACCCCTTGAAGGAAACACATTACCTTCGTGTTCTTCTGATATTTTTTTTGCGTGTCACTGTGAATAGACTCAAAGAGAGAGTAGATAGAGAAAGTACCCCTACCAAGAGATTAACAGTTACCCCCACCAAACCTATTTTAAGTGTTCCAGTTATAAATCAGCCAAAGAGATTAAAACTTACACCCACAAAACGACTTTTAAGTGTTCCATTAACAAATCTGCCAAAAAGGCAGATTTTTTTTAACATTACGCTAGGCCAGGGGCAAATCTCGAGCATTTTTATTGGGGGGGGGGGGGCAAGAGGGGTCCATAGCCGGATAGTCAACGGGCCGGGGGGGTAGAGCCTAATTGTTTTGTGCACATTATTCGGGGGGCAACTGCCACCCCCCCTTGCCAACCACAAAAGACGCCCCAGGGCTAGGCTAGTCTGGGCTAGGCCTAGTCTACCATTGGTGCCTGCAGTAGGCGAGGGGAATTCTCTAGAGGGAATTTTATGCAGGAGCAAATTTGTACTAGGGGACTGTTTATTTGTGGGGAAACTTCCATAGAGGATGGGATTTCTGGATATTTTTTCGTGGGGGGAGGGGGTTACACAAAAAAAACTAAAAAAGCATTTTAAAATTGGGTAAAAAATTGGGTAAAAATGATGAATATATCATAGTTTAGAAACAAATTTGGGCTCTATTTTTGCATATTAGGGGGGGGGTGGGTAAAGCATAGCATATGTTGAATTCGTAGCCTAACCTAGATCACATCCGTGATCTTTCTTCTGACAAAAAATACAAAATTCCACATTTTTGCAGATAGAAGCTTGCAACTTCCGCAGTAAGTTTTCCCGATACGCTGAATCCGATGGCGTGATTTTCATTAAAGTTCTAAGACTTTTTGGGGGTGTCTCCCCCTTTTTTCGAATATAAGGTAAATTTTTTTAGGCGCGTAACTTTTGATGGTTAAAACTAAACTTAATGAAACTCATATATTTGAAATCAGCATAAAAATCTGATTCTATTGATGTACCTATGGGTATCAAAATTCCGGTTTTTAGAGTTTCGGTTACTATTGAGCCGGGTCGCTCCTTACTTACAATTCGTTGCCACGAACTGTTTGAAAAAACCTTAAATTATAACAATTGGCAACATACAACAACATCAAGATTACTGATACAGGTGTATCAGTAATCCCCCCCCCCCCGACCAAATTCGGTTTTAACCCCGCTTCCCCGCATCGCATCGAACCACTAGTACTAGAAACTTGGGATAGGGCTATTATAGGCGAATCTCACCATTCCCCCATAATTTATTAATAGTCCATTCAAGATGAAATTATAAAAATTGTTTACAGTTTCTATCTCAGTAAAATCGCTTGTTTAACCGTTGTAGAGCGTAGGTGAATTTATAATTTGGTCAACCGTCATTTATCGTTCGAGATGCCCAACTCAGGACATCAAACGCTAAAATGATAAGAATTGTTTTAAATTGACAAGAAAATTACCTTACTGATGTCGGAGATATGAATTTATAATTAAGTCAACGGTTTTTTCTGGAGAGGATTTGGGATTGCAATTTTGAACTCACTCAGTTCAAAATTGATAGTCACAGATTAAACAACTATACTGATCTGGATTAAAAAATTTTGGACACCTATAAAATATTGCATTTATTATAATCTTTTGCATAAGTATACCAAACAAATCTCTTGCAATTAGCCTAGGCTAGACTATTTTGATGGAATCAGAAGACATGGTGACTCTCAACTATAACAGCAGAGCAAATGAAGAGGGATCTTCCCAGTGCTGCGTTTCACCCTCGGCCCTAGGCTACCGGGTTTTTTAACATTAGGCTAGGCCAAGGGCAAATCTCGAGCATTTTTATTGGGGGGGGGGGCAAGAGGGGTTCATATCCAGATAGTCAAAGGGCATGGGGTGTATAGCCTAATTGTTTTCTTCACATTATTAGGGGGCAACTGCCACCCTTCCCCCTTGCCACCCCCAAACGACGCCCCTGGGCTAGGCTGGTCTGGGCTAGGCCTAGCCTACCATTGGTGCCTGTAGTAGGGTAGGTGCCCGCAGTAGAAAACTCCCCCCAAATGACGCCCCTGCTCATGTTATTTTCTGCTCATTTTGAGGGTGACTCTGTTCTTAAATGTGATTTCTGTTATTTTTTGGTTTCATGTGTGCTTGGCAGATTAGGCTATTCGATTATATTCCTGCTTATTTTTGGTTTAATGGAGTTCTTTACTTTTCTTGGAAAAACTTAGGCTAGGTCATCAAAAACCTGTTTTTGACGAGTTAATTTAAGACACCGCTATAGGGTAATACAATGTAGGCTATGGCGTCGTTTTCATTGCATAGGCCTAGGCTATCCGATATTTAAACTGTTGTTTTTGTAGTTTAGGGGGGAAGGTACCTAGGTTAGATTAAGTTATGTAATAATATAGGCCTATGCTATGCTTTACCCCCACCCAAAGTAAGTTGGGCTAGGCCCTCGACCCTAGGCTATCGTGTTTTTTAACATTAGGCTAGGCCAAGGGCAAATCTCCAGCATTTTTATTGGGGGGGGGGGCAAGAGGGATCCAAATCTGGATAGTCAAAGGGCATGGGATGTATAGCCTAATTGTTTTCTTCACATTATTAGGGGGCAACTGACCCCCCCTTGCTACCCCCAAACGACACCCCTGGGCTAGGCTAGTCTGGGCTAGGCCTAGCCTACCATTGGTGCCTGTAGTAGGCTAGATTCCTGTAGTAGGCTAGGTTTATAGCCTAGGCCTAATTGTTTTCTTCACATTATTGCCCCCCAAACGACGCCCCTGGGCTAGGCTAGCATAAATAAAATTTACTAACATACAGGCTGCATCCAGGATTTTTTTTTTCGGAGGGGGTTTTACTCAAAGATTTTTTGCGATGGGGGGGGGGGGTTACACAAAATAAACCTTAAAAAACTCATATAAAATTAGTTTATATCCATTTTTGTTACGTTTTTACGAGTCAAACAAACATTTCGGGGGGGGGGGAGGTTTCCAATTCTTTCGGGAATTGTATGTTACGAAATTCACATAGGCCTAGCCTAATCAAAACCAAACACGCTCAGAACTAAAAAAATAAGACCTTAACTTAAACGGGTTAACTGAACTTAAACGGGTAAAAAAAACCTATAAAAAATAAGGAAATGGTGGGCAAATGGGGCAAAGGATTTGCCCGATTTGGTTTCATGTGTGCTTGGTAGGTTAGGCTATGCCTATTCGATTTTATTCCTGCTTATTTTTGGTTTAATGGAGTTCTTTACTTTTATTTGAAAAACTTAGACTAGGTCATCAAAAACCTGTTTTTGACGGGTTAATTTAAGCCACCGCTATAGGGTAATAGAATGTAGGCTATGGCGGGGTTTTCATTGCATAGGCCTATAAAATATTTAAACTGTTGTTTTTTGGGGTTTAGGGGGGAAGGTATCTATGTTAGATTAGGTTTTGTAGTAATATATGCTATGCTTTACCCCCACTCCATTTTTCGGAGGTGGTTTTACTGGAAAAAAATTGGGGGCCGGTTTTATATAAAATAAAAATAAAAAAAACGCATACAAAATTTGTTTATATCCATTTTTGCCACGTTTTTATGAGTCAGACAAACATTTCGGGCGGGGGTGGGGTTAAAACCCCCTAACCCTCCCTCTGGGTAGGCCTTTAGCCTTGATAGCCTACCATCTTTTGCATTTGCAGCATTGGTAGGCTAAATAGCCATGCATTGAAAAAACCGAGTTGATTCAAATTCAATTTGGTCTTTCTCTCGACCAATTTTCAATACTTCGGTCTACCAGGGGTGTGACGACGCCGATGAATAGTCTGATTACCCCAAAAAACGTCTAGGGCCGGCCCTGGTTTGGCATAAAACTATCATTTAGAATTTTAAAATCTTTTCTTTCTTTATCGATAATGCTTTCGAAAGGCCTAAGACCGAAGTAATTGAAGCCATTGAAAGAAGACATTTTGGACCCAAGGGATATAGCCAATGGTGGAACAGCAAGGCCAAGTCCGTAGGACCAACCACAAGAAAGGACACAAACGTGGAGGTAAGTCAGTGGTAAGTTATAATGAAAAAAATATCAAGCAAGCACTAACGGATCATTTTGAGGGTAAGTCAATGAAGAACGCAGCTATAGACAATGCTAAAAGTACACTGAATAATCGGATTGAAAAAATTACAAGTCAGGGGCAAGGCTTGGATGATGGTTGGATAAAGCCAAAATGAGGACCTCCTCCAATTCTCGGTGAAGAAATTGAGGCACTTGCTGTAACCTGGATTAAGAACATGCAGAAAGTTGGGTTTCCGGTAACTAAGGAACAATTACGAAGCCAATTGGCACAGGTCGCAAAGGTGCAGGGCGTAGCTGATAAATTTTCAAGTGATGGCACACCAGGTGATAAATTCATGACAATTTTTTTTTAAAACGTCAACCTGACGTGGTAGTACGTAAAGCGGAACCTACACATGGTGGTAGGACAGCATTGACAGAAGACCAAATTTTAAATTACTTCACTGTTCAAAAAGAGCGACTTCAAACAGATGAAGGAATGACTGATGAAGATTTTACAAATGCAGCCTTATGGTTTAACTGCGACGAGACGATGATCAGGTACGAATCACCTTTGAAGGTTTTAGCAGAAAAGGGATCTAAAAATGTTTTTAATAGGTCTGTTAATGAAAAGGATGGTTTAACCATGTTGGCATGCATTAATGCTAAAGGTGAGTACCCCCCCTCTAGAAGTGTACAAGGGTACTAGGCCTAACAAAAATTTTCTTGAAACAGTTCCAGTAGATGTGAAAGCTTTCCATAGCGATTCAGGATCGATGACACAGGATTTGTTTTTCAAATGGATGGAAGAAATATTTCATCCATGGTTAGTTCAAAAGGGTAATTTAAAGGTTGTTTTCCCTATGGATAACCACAGTAGTCAAATATCTTTGAAGACATCAGAATTTGCTAGGAAAAATGATATTAGGCTATTGTGCACATTACCTAATGGTTCTCACATTTTGCAGCCCTTAGATGTAGGTGTAATTAAGCCACTAAAAGGCAATTGGAAGAAGCACGCGGACCTCTGGACGAAAGGACACGTGGATGAAGATGGCCATAGGATTGAAATCATCCATTGTGGTCCTCCTAAACTGGTCAAGAAGACGGCCTTTTGTCAATATCTTCCATATATCTTTAGGAAGACAATGACTCAAGAGATATGTAAAAGTGCATTTAGAAAAAGTGTAATTTTCCCGTGGAATTCCCAAAACATTGGTTTTAGTAGGTTAACTGAACTTAGGCCTAATCCGGATGTAGCTAGGCCTACACAGTGTGATTTTACCAGAGTGTGAAGAAAACCGAATAAATAGCAACCAGGGTCAAATAAATAGTTCTATCATAGGCCAACCACTGGATAAAACCCGAATCCAAATAATAAAGGAACATTTTGAAAAATATCTTGACCCAGTTACATTACAGGAATTTGTCTCCAATGACGGTCCAATTTGGACCGGTCGTCCAGACATGCGTGGTCTGTACACATATTGGAGGTCCATTGAAGAGGAGTATCATTCAGAAGTACGGGCTACCTCCTTGAGCCTCTGTACTTCTACACCTCTGTCGTCGAGAACGCTCACCGATTTTAACCTGCCTCATTTTCCGAAAGGGCCGCTAGCCCCACAAGCTGAACCGGTGATTGATATCGACTAAACCTCAGCGTCATCCAATGAGACGTTTAACAGAGAGAGTTCTCCTGCACAAACTAATGAGGTATTTCAAGAGAGTCCTCCAATCTCACCAAATAAAAACCTCATTGGAAACCCCTTAGGTTCGTGTAAAGCCCCTTACATTTGTGAGAAACCCTTTGCAGGAAACACATTACCTTCATGTTCTTCTGATATTTTTTTTTGCGTGTCACTGCGAATAGACTCAAAGAGAGAGTAGATAGAGAAAGTACCCCTACCAAGAGATTAACAGTTACCCCCACCAAACCTATTTTAAGTGTTCCAGTTATAAATCAGCCAAAGAGATTAATACTTACACCCACAAAACGACTTTTAAGTGTTCCATTAACAAATCTGCCAAAAAGGACAAATACCAGATCTGTCTACCCAAATCCCGTCCTAACTTCAGAGGAGACGATTTCATGGCTTAAGCAAAAGGAGATTTCAAAAAACGTACAGAGAATTGGATATGTGTGATATGTCGTGGGTCGTAGAAGGATGAGCGCAACAGGCACAAAGATGACTATTGGGTGGAATGCTCTCAAGAGGACTGTGGCTCAAAGATGCACAGAACTTGTATTCTTCCGGAACTTACTCGTCAATCAGGTGCAGCAGATCTAGACAGGTATTTAAAGGACAAAGAGACAACTTTTTACTGTGACAGTTGTGTAGACAATGATGATGATGAGGATTAGGCCCTAAACACACTTTGGTACTGTTCTATTATCTGTAAGACACGATACAAGTGAAGCTTAGTTAATGCTAATGAAATACAACAAAATAGGTTAAAATATAATAGTTTAGAAACAAATTTCAGTTATATATTTGCACATCAGGGGGGTTGGGTAAAGCATAGCATATATTCAATACGTAACCTGACCTAGGTAACTCTCCCCCCTAAACCCCAAAAAACTAAAGTTTAAATATAATTCACACAGTGAGAACCCCCTGAATACCTGTCTATACTGCATAAGATAGCGTCAGATCTTTGGTTTTTTCGAGTGGATGTTTTTCGTGTCTTACAGATAATAGAAGTGTACCCATATTTTACCAATCTGAGGTTTTGTTAAGTAGAGTGTTTCCTTAAAATAAAAGAATACAGTCTAGTCTTTTTCAAAAATTAAATTGGGTAGCGTCTATGTTGTAATACTAGAAATGATTTGATTGTAGGCTATATATTGTCGTTTATTTTGATGGAATGCCAGCCTAGTTTTCTTTTTTTATCTTAAAAATATCCAAATACGCATCCTATACAAGCAAACCATTCACAAAAATACAATATATATCAACATAATACCAAAATGAAAAATATAAGCAAAATATATGCATTTGATTACACTTTTTAGGCTTATGTGTATTAAGTAAAGTGTTATATATTATGACTGACGTGGTCTGCACAAGTTGGGTGCATTGCACATAGACCACAAACCCTTTTCTCCTCCTAAATCCGTGGCGCCTTAACGCGGCGGATGGGTGTAACAAAATGGAGTTAAGCAATGAAACCAGTAGCCGTTTTAGGCCTCGTAATCAGAAGGGGCAAGGTATGCCATTAGAGTGTAAAATATAAAATATAAAATAAAAGAATATAATGACAGAAAAATTGAGGAGGGGGCAACTGTCCCCAGGCCTGGAACCGTTACTGAAACAAACAAGGAAATTTTCACGTAATAATATTTTAACTCCATTTTGGCCAAGTCCACTGCTTAGATTTGAAGCCTAGATTTAATTGTCTATTGATTTTTTTTAGAAAGTCTTATAGTTCGATGACGCACCATAGGCTACCACTGGGACACTACATTTTCATACAGTGTGTCATGAGTCCATCATTTTCAACCTTCAAGTCCACGCTTTTCAACTAGAGTCCATCTACATTTTCATACCAAAATTTGCCATAGACCACCGAAGTTTGAAAACTGAAGATTTTCTTTTATTTCATTTTTTTAATACTGTTTTTATAAGAATTGTTTTCATTATATTGAGCTACAAATTATGTAGGCAATTGAATGTTACAATGTTGTAAATACAATATTAAGCGTAGGCTATTGGTCGAAGACACGCCATTGAAAATAATTGAAGGGGGCTGGATAGGCTAGTCAATGCAGGGGTAGATCCAGGGGGCTAGGGGGTGCGCGCCCCCCTAATGTAGTTTAAAGTAGTGTAATTTACCTAATTAACACAATTTTGCGTTAAGTAAACTTGCTCATAACACAAGTTTATCGCATCAACCTATGTTGTACCCCTCCCCCTCAAATCACTACGGGATCCCCCAGTCATTAAGCGTTGTATAACAGCGCGTCGCAGAATATCTGATTTACGTACGACATAAAAAATTGACCAAAAATAAAGGAGTAACATTACACCTTTTTAAAAACATACATTATTTTATATTTGGAAGAGGTTGTGCCTTCCTCAGTACCCTGCTCTTTATGCTAAAGTTTGAATCTATCACAACTATTAAAGAAAAATTATTCGGCTCGCATACGTCACAGACTATTCTGATTCCCCTTTTATTGAGAGGACGACCAGAGAAATTTAAAATCACGAGGGGTCATAACTTAAAACTTATACCATCAAATGTGATGAGACCAATTTTTATGCCCAAAAAAAGGGCACTAAAAATATTTGAAGTAATGATAATCAAAAGTGACTAAGAAACAAAAAAAAATTATTAATAGAACTTAACAAATGAGGTTTAAAAGGAATCGAAATTGCAGAATGCATAAATAATGCGTTTAGATGGTAAGCGACAGCGAAAATTTCAAGCGACAGGAAGAATCAGAACGTGTTAAAAATGAAAGTAAATGATTGTCTGGTTAACAGGCATGCAAAATCGAGTATCAGAATATGTCAAAAATGAAAGTGAAGAGCAAAGTTTGCATCTTTAGAGGAAAAGTGGAAGCGATAATGAGAACAAGTCCAAAATGAAATTAAGTAAGTATATGTAAGTATGACGGCACTAGACCCTTAGGGCCCAAACCAGCGTTCCTAAACTCTTTTTTGTAATATAACATAACAATAAAAATAAATTTTTTTTGGTACTTGTTAAATATTATCTGGTTACTTGGCCACCAATAAAGAGCGGGGGGGGGTGGTTGCCCACCCCAGGCTGAATGACTTTGTCATTTAATTGTATTAATTTAAAAAAAAACTTTACTCCTAATAAGTTTTCAAAGAAAAGTAAAGATTTCTTTTAATTCAAAAATGGGCAGAAATAAAATCAAATAACCTTTGAAGAGTAAAACTTCAACAAATCATTATCAACAATTAAACAAAACTCAAAATGAACAGAAATTATTATAATTTGCCGAATCAAACTGGAAAAGAGCGAAACTCCCCCAGGGGCATAAACTAAACCTCTGATCCCCATACTTTCGGGGATAGAGTCACTCCAAACGGCCGTGGTTTGAGATCTTTGGACTATTTTTTAACATATGGCTATCTTAGAATTTCTATCGGATACATTGGGGGAAAATATAACGTGGGGGGAAGGGGGTGGGGTTGCTGTATAGCTACCTTCCAATAAACTTGACTCTTAAAAATGGCACTTCAACTTCCAATTTTCAATGCAATGAGTCCCCTCCGAAGTGTATACCCCGTTTCCATAAGAACCTTAAATGCCCTCGGGGCATACCTTACAACCCTTGCCCTCCTAACCACGAGGAGGTTCTCATCCTCAATGACATATTTTCTGAACTTTTAAGCCACGTCAAACAAAATAACTCTCTCGTGATTTTGATTCGAAGCGTTTGGGGAAATGATGGGTGTAGGGGGGGGGGCAGATTAGGGGGTTCAAACTGGGAGAAAATTTGTGCTAGGAGGCTGGTTATTTGTGGGGAAACCTCCATAAAGGATAGGATTTCTGTTTTTTTCTGGGGGAGGGGGGTTAAACAAAAAAAGCTAAAAAACAGAAGTGGGTACTTAAGCATTATGCGGGCACCGAATGATTTACAAGTAAGACAAGTATTTTTTTTTTGGGGGGGGGGCCAAGGGAACAAATTTGCTACTGTACAAGGAAACCGGTCACGAAAAACCGGTCAAATAGGCTATTTCCAAGAGACCGCTATAGATAAATGACTGCAAAGTCATTCGTCTAAGACATAAAGACAGGCGATAATCTCGGAAAATTTTCTTAGTTTTTCTTTTAAATAATCAATTGTAAGCTGTTTTGCGGATCTAATTGACTTTCCAAATGGAAGGCCTAAATACCTAACCGAGATGGAAGATCAGAATGTAGCTGGACCAACTTGGATTGTTTCTAACGTAGAGGTAACTTTTTGACTTTCTATGCCTATCAGGAGTCACTAGAAAGGTTGCATGAGCGTTTTGCACGCCAAGTCCTTCACGAGATTCAAATTAGTTATCGCCGTGATCACACTTCCTGCCAATTTCATTACAGATGAACTTCTCAAAAAGCTTTTCAATCGTTGAACATGCAGTTATTACTTTATATGACTCGCCAACATTTTGGATCTTTTTTTCTTTTAAGACTGAACTTTACTTGACCTTCAAGTAGTGCATCAAGAATATTATATGCTAATTAAGACTACGCTCGGGGGCGCGCGCCCCCCACACCACACCCCCGATCCGCCACCGTTAGCCATTATCCGGTAGCTTATGGGTTTTGCAAAATGGAGTGACAAATCTAGGGACAAGTCCCCCGCCCAAATTATATAAGACGAATGTAAAATAAAATGGGATGAATGTATAATAATTTATAAACAAACTTTGGCTATATATTTGCACATTAGGGGAGGGGGGGATCATACCATGTATTAAATACGTAACCAAACCTAACCTAGGTACCTTCCCCCCCTTAAACCCCAAAAGCCAATCGTGAAAATATTGACACTCATTGAGAAACCATGGCTTTGCAGTCATTTATCTATAGCGGTCTCTCGCAAATAGCCTATTTGATAGGTTTCGTGACTGGTTTCCTTGTACAATAGCAAATTTGTCCCCTTGGGCAAGGCAGTACCCCGGGGGGGGGGGTATTGGTTCTAGGAATATTGGTTCGATACGATGTGTGGGAAGCGGGGTTACAAAAGAATTTTTTTGGGGGGGGAGGATTACTGATACTGATTACTGATACACCTGTATCAGTAATCTTTATGTTATTGTATGTTACCAATTGTTCCGCGCCTGAGAAAATTTGCCTTATATTCGAAAAAAGGGGGAAACATCCCCAAAAAGTCATAGATCTTTAATGAAAATCACACCATCGGATTCAGCGTATCAGAAAACCCTGATGCGGAAGTTTCAAGCTCCTATCTGCAAAAATGTGGAATTCTGTAATTTTTGTCAGAAGAAAGATCACAGATGTGTGTTAAATTTATTTTTTATTTCCCCAGGGGTGATCGTACCGATCCAGTAGTCCTAGAATATCATAAGAGGGCTCATTTGAATGGAAATTAAAAGTTCTAGTGCCTTTTTAAGGGACCAAAAACATTCGAGGGCAGCTAGATCCCCTCCTACGCCCCTTTCCTCCCAAAATCGGTCAACAAAAATGACCCTTGGATTTACTTTCTAATCTGGTTCGGTTTATATGTGACAGCCTCTTTTCAGGCATGGGTAACTTATTCCTCTTTTCAGGCCTGGGTACCCGCCCAAGGTAACCTATTTCCTTACTCCTGCTTCAGAAATTTCGATATGCTGATGATTATCTGTCATAGCTTCTGAAAAAAAAACACCAACAAAACTTGTAAGATCAACCTTCTATAAAAACTGATCACTGGTTGTCCTTCCCCTTGAAAAAAAATAAATACAAATTTTAAGCATGGTTATCTCCTGAATCTTGTGTTCTCAATATGACTTTTACTTTTAGGTAGTGCATAAGACATCCGTAACAACAAATTTGTGTTGTTTTTTCCTTTTGTTTTTAGCTCCAGGTTTGTCAAAAAAGATTTTTTGGTTAATTTTGATGATATTGTGCAGCGTCAGTCGCAAGAATACAGACTAAAAGGAATCATTGATGGTTACTAATTTTTCTTCTGTAAAAAAGAGAATAATTATTTCATACTAAATTTTTTCTTCATTTTAAGGACAATTATGAAGAATGCCACTCACCAAGCAAGAGGGCTAGGCTAAATGAAGTGACTCCTGTAGGAGTATCACAGCCTTCCGTCATAAGGTATTCTGGGTTGTCCAGGGGCGCACTACACCAAGCCTCCACGCCATCTATACAATCCGTAATAGCTGAACCATCCAGGGTCCAGCTTTACCAGCCCCCTGTGTCCTCCATACAGGCACTAATACAGTCTGGTCAAAAATCCAAAAGACAATGTGCCACAAGGATGGATAACCCCACTGTACAAGCTGTAATAGCTGAAGCAACCAGGGGCACGCTTTACCAGCACTCTGTATCCTCCATGCGAGCTGCTTCGCCAGGGCCTTTAAGAACTGCCACGTCTATTCAAGGTCAGGAGGTTACCCTCCAGCATGATTTGCCAGGGCCTTCAGGCACACAAGTCCAGCCGGAATATAAAAATGTAAGCATTTTTACCCGGTTATAGAAATATCTATCTATTTCTTCCTAGTTTTTTTAGCCTTTTCCACCATTTTTCAACACTGTAAAAGTGTCTCAGAGATATTAAAATGTTATTTTCGCTATAATCCCCTATAATCTCCCCCTTGTTTTAAATTTCACTGCTCCCTCTCCTCAGAGATACCTAAATCTAATGTAATTTTTTTTTGCTTGTCAAAGAAACCGCTCCTTTTTAATCTTTCCTATTTTCTCTGCCTACTGCAGGCATCTTCGCTATCTTTTCAACCTCATAATAATATTGTTAGCTAATTTCTAGTTTACTGTTAGAGAGCCTTTTATCTCACCATTTGAAACTAATAATGCTATTTTTCGCTAGAATATTATATTTTTATGGGACATAGAAGTAAGCCTTTCATTTCATCACAGTAAAAGCGTGTCAGAGATATTTTTTCTTGTAAAGGAAATATAGCGTTCCCCCTTTTGAATCAGGTCAATTATTGTATACATTCAGTCTGCTGAATTCTCATAGTGAAGCCAAAAAAGGCTCTATATCCCGGACATAATTTCACCATAGCAAAATTTTTGCGTTATACACTGCTTTTATTTAAAAACAATTTTCTATCGGAAAGAGTTGTATATAGCCAGAAGGGGTTAGGCTATCAAGTAAAGACCCAGCTTTTTTTCCAAAGCAGATATAGAGTATTAATATGAAATTTTTTTGAGGGGATGTTTGAAGAAAATCAAAACCTTCTATGTCATCTTTTAGATTGTATTAAGTTGGAACTTTCAGAATATATAGAGTAGGGAACTAAATGCTACTGCTAAGCGCGTTTTTAAATAATAATTCAATTTTAAAAATAGGGACGATTTAGACACTTTGAAAATAAGCTATTTTTCTTTTATAGGTTGTTCTGGTTCCGTATTCACCATCGATTGAAGAAGAAGATATGTCTATGGAGTTCAACAATGAAGCATCCCCTATCAATGAAGCATCGCTTATCAATGAAGCATTGCCTATCAATGAATAGTATGATGACACCATTGAAATTCCAGATAATATTGACAATTTTTTAGCCACTTATTTTAATCTAGATAATAGCGCAGTTGAGCAGGGGGACTTGAGTCCAAACACATTGCAAATTTTAGATGATTTTGCCAATGAATTAACAGGTAACCCTACCCCCACTGAATACATACTTCCACTTCAAACAACTGAAGTGGCATCCCATAGCTCTATTACTGAACAATATGGGGGAGGGGTTGGTGATAATATACATGAGGGGGAGGATGGAATGTCTTTAAACAATCCTATTGATGAACAATGAGGGGGAGGGTGGTGGTAATATACAAGAGGAGGAGGAGGGGTAATATCAAATTTACATAATTTCCTGACTTTCAGCTCTCAATTTTAAATATGATCGTTGTTTTCTGCAACTTTTGGAGACCCTTTTAATTCGCTTTTGGGGGGTAATTTTGTGTTTGACCCTGTAGAAATTGTTCATGAATATGTAGATAGAATTCGTGCACTGCTAGAAAACAAGATTCAGTTGTGGGGAGGTAGGGATTCAATTAAGGTTTCAATTGTTTTAAAGGTGTTTTATTTAAATGAGGGAAAAAGTGAGGTTTATCATCATTGTAAACACACCGAGATGCGAGTGGTCTATCCACATTTAGAGAATTTTGAGGGTGTTTTTATTGATTGGATAGATGACATTGTTACGCATCTCAAGAATTATAACGAAAAAGGTAGTGGGTCTGTAGTTTTATTTGTTGAAAATTTAAGCAGTAATATTTGTAAATTTAAGAAAGATTTTATATTAAGAGGGGGGCATAGGGACACGGGTACAGTTTTAAAATATAATCCAGATTTAGAGGGTTGCAGAGGTGTTCAGCGAATCTGTTTCGAAACAGGTCAAAAATGTTTCAAGTACGCTTTCCTCATTTCAGCATTTAAGCCTCTAGCACGTGACGCTACCAAGACGAATTTAGACGATTGGGCTGTGCATGGGAAGGAGGGGTCCGATTTTCCCATTGTAGATTTTTCTTGTTTAGAGGGGAAATACCTAGTAACGCTCAGGTCTATTGATATTTTTGAAAGGGCCAATGCCCATTTAAATATCGGCGTTACTGTGGTTCAATATGAAACTGAATTTGAGGATGGGGCTCGTTCTAAAAATAAGGGGGTGGTGTTCCCAGTAAGAGGCCCGTTGATTGAATTGGTGAAGCACTGGGTTTGGTTATTGTACACACCACTTTGTGAACTTAATGCAATTGACCATTTTAATCCTATTACAGACATCTGTAGAGTTCTGGGAGGGGGTAGGGATCTAGGGGTACGTTTCTACTGTCCAACATGTCTGTCACAATTCCGTAGCGATATAAAACTACGGGATCATATGAAGCATTGTAGACGGAATAGCTACCAGTCAGTGAAAACGGTTTCAGGGGATAGGGCTATTTTACGCTTTAAAAATTTTCAAAACACCCTCCTCCAGAGCAATAAAATCTCTTTGGATTGTGAAGCGAAGCTAGTAGAAGTGAACGATCTTCGATTTCCAAATCGAATCAAAGAAAATCAAGCTATTGCAGTCTTCTACGCCCACACGCAAAGAGACAGTTCTAACACTATGCAGTTGTTAGAAATAGTTGAAACGTTGGATGAGGTAGAGTGCATGGTCAAGGCACTGACTAAATTAATTGGTACCGCTAATGGCGCTATTTCTCGTTTGAGAAATACAAATTAACCAATGGTGTTGTCTGCAGAGGATCGTCTCGCGATTAAAAATCAAAAATATGTTGGGTTTGTCAGGGGGGTTTGAAGCGGGGGATACGGCGAACGGCCCTCGCGGCACAAGCGGGGACAAGGGAAACGTCAGATATCATAATTACTTGTGGCTGAACATATCCTCAGGGGGGAGTAATTTTAGAGGGGGAGCACATCAATCATGCAACATAAACGTTAGCCAGCAGTTTTTTATCCCAGTTTTTATTAATAATTCAAATTATGATTTAAAATTTATTTTAACGGCACTGGCACGTATGCACAGGGAGGGAGGGGGAGTAGATAGTCCATGGGTAAATAATTCATTTACCTATAAAATCATCCCCAAATCAGCAGAGAAGTTGATGCTTCTCAAGTTGAAATGGCAGGTAGTAAATAATGGGCATACGTGCTGGAATAAAATCAGGTTCTTAGATTCTCTTAGTTTTTTTCCCAAGGCATTAAGTCAATTGATTCAAGTGCAGAAAAGTGACAATTTTTATAGTTTTCCTTTGCTTAAACAGCACTTTCCAGACAGTGAAATGTATGACCTATTGACCTGTAAAGCTGTATATGCATACGACTACTACTGTTCTGGCGCTCGCTTAAGCGAGGTGAAACTACCTCCAATTGAAGCACTGCCGAGGAATATGAATTTGCCAAGAAGGTGTGGGCTAAGGGGAATTGTAAAAATGGGTGGGATTATTGTAGACTGTGTTTGGCCAGTGAGGTTTTAACTCTGTTAGGTATTGTCTGCAAAAACACAGACCAAATCTGTTCAGAGTTTGGACTAGATATAGGATTTTTTTTCCACGCCACATTTGGTGATGGACTTGATTTTAAAAATTAGTAGGGAGGAAATAGGCTTAATAACTGATGTAGATCAACACCTTTCTGTAGAAAAATCAATGAGGGGTGGGTACGTTATTCATTGGGATCGCGTTTTGACAACAGATCCAAGCGGAAAAAACAACACCGGTGTAAAGTCAAATTCAGTGTTCTTGGAAATGAACTCATTGTACCCCTTGGCAATGTCTCACTACTCTTTGCCGTGTGGGAACTATAAATGGCTTGAGAATCCTTGTGAGTTCCCCGACATTAACACCGTTGAGGACAATGGGCCACAAGGATGGTTCTTTGAAATTGATGGTCACATTCCATTAGCGCTTCATGATTCAGTCAGAGATTTTGTTTTTCCCTGTATCAATCGACCAGTGACCAGGGACTCCCTGAGTCCCTAAAATCGATCACTGGTTGAGGATATGGGGGTGCATTGGACCCCCTCTAAGCAAAAACTGATTGCAGATATGGACCCTAAAGAGAATATCGTTGTTCATCATGTGCTTTTACACTGGATGGTGAACAATGATTTCAAGATCACCAAAATACATAGGGTCCGGCAATTCAATCAAAAACCCTACTTAAAGACGTTTATCGACACTTTTGTTAATAAACGCTCTCGAGCAAACACCAAAGTAGAGAAGAAATTGTAAAAACTCATTCTAAATTCAGCGTTTGGTAAAATGTATGAAAGCGTACGGAACAGATCTCGTTGCGACGTCGTGTCTGACCCTCAAGAGTGTGCACGGGTTATTGCCGACCGAAATTTTACATCGTTTACAAGCATAGAGGCGAGCATGGTTTTTCTACACAGGAAAAAGAGAAATGTGGTGCTGAACAAGAATATAGCAGGAGGTAGTTCAGTACTTGAAATTTCCAAAGAGCTCATGTTGTCGTTTTTTTACAATTTGTGCAAGGTGCAATGGCCACGGGAGGGGGAGGTTCAAATTTACTATGGGGATACAGATTCTCTGCTGTTAAAAGTAAAAACTGGTGATTTATTGGGAGATTTAGAAAATGGGGAACACATCAGCTCGCGGATGGATTTCACTAACTGGAATCCGTCCCTCTACCCCGAGTTGGTGAAACGTCAGGCCCCCAACCAACTGCTAATGTTAAAATCAGAGACGATGAGTGATTTGATATCCAAGGGGGTGTTCCCGGGTCCTAAAGTACATTGCGTGGAAACTCATAATAGGGATGTAAAGCAGGGGTGTAAAGGGGTACCTACACATTTTGTAAACAACAATTTCAACATGACTGTGTACAGAGACTGTGTAGAGAATAGCCTAGTGCCGAGAGCACAAGTGCTTGAAATTCGCTTTCTACAGTATAAAAATTATACTGTAAGAGCGGAAAAGAATGCAATGTCATGCATATCCGACAAAGTCTTTGTGCTCGAGAATGGTGTAAATGCAATACCCCATGGCCACTACCGTATTTCAGGCCGCGTTGAATGAATAGACTATCGCAATCAACTTGGTCTGAATAAATTAACCTAAACTTAACCCAACCCTAACCCAAACCTTTCATGAATTAAATGCTCTAACCTGTAGCAGCAGTGAAGACGGCTATTGTATATTGTTTTTCCCCCGGGGGAGGGGGGGTCCCGCCCATGGCCGGCTTTCGGCCTGGGGTTCCCGGGGGGGGGGTCCCACCCGCGGCCGGCTTTCGACCCGCTGCTCTTCGGAGGGTGGAGGGTATTAAATTCATAATGTTTAACTGTGCTATTTTAAGTTCATGTTCGTGTATTTTTTTCAAGGGCTGTTGTACAAAAAGTGCTAATGTACAAAAGTGATGTTGTACAAATAGTGTGTGTTCTTGCTGAACAAAAAAGTGTTTTTTTATGACAATAAGTGTTGTACATATAGTGTCGTTGTTCTTGTTGAACAAAAAGTGCTTTGATAATAAATGTTGTTCTTCATGTTTGATCAGAAGTGTCATTTTTTATGTCAATAATGTTTGAACAAATAGATTTTTTGTTCTTGTTGAAGAAATGTTTATTTTTTATGTTGTTCATGTTGAACAAATAGAGTTTTTATGTCGAATAAATGAATGAAATATTGTTTTTGTTGTTCTTGTACTAGATAGATCTAAGAAAAAGCTACTACTACTTATTCATTGGACAAGTATGATTTACAGTTAGTTGTAGTCCGACTGTTGTTAACAGTAACAGCAGCATGTATCAATTTAAAACACCATTCAGGTCATTTCTGTGTGGGCCATCAATGTCTGGGAAAACGACACTTTTAGCTAAAATAATTCAAAATTGTAATAAAATGTTTTTGGAAAAACTTAGAAAATTTATTATTGCTATAGTATTTGGCAGGAGTCCTACGATCAAATAAAAGCTATTGCCACACCCATACCAATACAATTCATAAGGGGACTTGATGTTTTCAATAGTATTGAACCAAACTCGTGGCTGATTATTGATGATTTGGCTGAATCCATTGAACAGTTCTCACAGGAAATGCTACAGCTGTTCGCTGTTCGCTCTCATCATGAAAACATTTCCATAACCCTGTTTCTACACAATCTGTTTTATCAGAGCAAATGTATGAAAACCCTTGCTTTGAATTGCACCATCTATATTATATACCGAGTTGTTCGTGCTTCTAGCCCGCTAATGACTCTCAATAAGCAAATATACTCAGGCCCCCCAAATGTCTGCTGTCAGCGTACAATCAGGCGACAAATAAGCCCTTCGGCTACATTTTCTAGATCTTAATCAGAGCCCACCCGAGGATCTAAGTGTAGTCACAGATATTTTCGACGATGAAATTACTGTATATCTTCCGGTGAACAGTAGAAAAAGCTATTAGTTGTCATTATGACACTGAAGAAACTACACGAACAACGGCATTTATTTTCCGTTTTAGGTACTTCAAAACCTCCACTCAGGAAGGCCATACTCAAACATGGTATTGACAATTGTTAGTCTAATATCTGAACTTTGTTTAAATTTAACTGAGGGCAATGTACACTTGTCAGAAGGTGTTAGACAACAGATAAAGCAACATTGTTCCGCTGTACGCGCCTTGGCTTGCAAAAACAAGGGAAAAATTTTTAAAAGAAAACGTCTCCTTCAAGCGGGTGGTAGCTTTTTTACACTTATACTGCCAATCATTGCAGGACTTGTAAACAATTTTCTCTAGAGAATGGCTAAACCCTATAAATTGATGCCATTTGAACATGTCCTCTCGCCCGTGGAACATTTTGAAGGCAATCTAAGCAAATTCATTAATGATGAGAATATTGCCGATGATAAAAAGCTAGTGTTACTTCAAGATGCATTGCAACGTGTGGACAAAGATAGACCTTATCGTGAGAGACCAGCCACTATTACCGTCACAGATCTTTCTAAACAGGAAACATCTCAAGATTATGTGCAATTAAAGGAGAAGAAATTGAATTCTGTAGCGACATCAGTAGGTAACCTTTTATCAGTGACCTATCTAAAACAGATTAAAAGAGTCTTATCATATCTCATGTTGGAAACTGCTAGTGATCAAGTTCAAGTCGACAGCGCAGAGTCACAAATCGTAATTCAGGAGAAGAGTCACAATCTAGTTGATTTTATTTTTGATATGATGACGAATTGTCAAGAACTTTTATCTTTTGACAATAATCTATACAGCTTTCTAAATGTATCAAACTTCCCCAAAAGTCTTATTGGCAATAAGCAAATTCTAAAGAAACTAAGAGAATATAGTCCTCCAACAAAGCCAACACTACCACCATTTAAAAAGAAGAAGATTCAATATTGGAAAATACTAGTAGTAGCAGCAGCAGCAATGATTTTATAACAACTTTGGCTGCTAGTCAAGAGCAAAGACGGATTGATTCACCCTACAGTGTGCAAAAGGGGAGTGGACATTACGCTACGTGTTTGCGTTCAAAATGGTTGAAGTTCTGAAGCATGTCTATGAAAATATTGGTGAAGTGGGAGGTCTAAGTTCCCCCACAACCCTTTCTAAAGTTGCCTCTGACAGCAGATTAAAAAAAGCAAAAGAGTATCTACAGAATAAACCGAGTTACACACTGCATCGGAATCGCAGGCTTCGTGGCAAACAATATCGACAAACTAAAGCCTTTTTCCCTTTGCATATAATGCAAACTGATCTTTTAACTCTAGACAGGATTCAACGGCGTCACAATGCACCCTACAAATCTATTCTAATGGCAAACAGTGTCTTTAGTCGCTATGCCTATGCCATTCCATTACGGTCAAAGAGAGGTGTTGAAGTTGCTCAGGCTTTAGAAAGTATTCTTGAACAGAATTGCAATAGAAAAATTCAATCAGATCGCGGTAGCAAATTTGTTAATCCTCATGTACAAAAGGTTCTATTGAAATATAATACAACACTTTATCATAGTCACAGCCCGATAAAGGCTGTATTAGCTGAGCGATTGATAAGAACGATTCGTCTATTAATTTCAAGATATTGTACACTGGAAAATACACCTGCTTTTATTCATGATTTAGATAAAATTGTTTTGTATAAAGGTGGACCAAGAAATGATCCAGCCATTTATCAATCACTTTCAATTTTATCAGTATTTAGTAAAATATTTGAAAAGGCTATTCTTTCTCGTCTCCGTACTTTCTTAAAATCTAAAAATTTTCTTCGTGATTTTCAATTTGGTTTAAATGCCGAAGAGAACTTGAACTTTTCTATCTTCTATGAAAAATTTGGGACATTATTTTAAATTTTTTTCGTCTCTTTGAGAAAGATCTGAATTGAAGTGGAAAATTTTTATATTATTTTGGGAAAATAGAATTGAACTTTTTATCTTCATAGCAATTATTCACAACTATGGTATAACTTTTTCTATCTTCTATGGTAAAATTCAGAACAGAACTTTAAATGTCTTTATGTCTTGGTGAATTTCAAACTGGAGTGGAAGATTCGCGTTTTCGCTGGAGAAATTAGAATTGAATTGTGTTCTTTGGTAAAATTAAGAAGTGAACTTGAACTTTTCTATCTTCTATGAAAAATTTGGAACATTAGTTTAAATTTTTTCATCTCTTTGAGAAAAATTTTAACTGAAGTGGAAAATTTTGGTATTTTTAACCTAACTAAACTTGCTAGTTCGAACAGAAAAAGTGTTATCACTGATGAAAAATATTATTTCTAAGAGAAACTTTTGATCATAGTGTTCTTAGTCTTTTTAGGATGTATGGCTTGGGTGGGAACTCACAGTTGAGGATTCTACGTCCAACAAAGCGGTATTAAAGGTTTTCATTAAACAAAATTACAACATCTAGATAATCCAAGGTGTCTTTTTTTCTTCCAGGTTCGTTATCTTTTTAAGCCAAACTCATAAGCCGACTAAAACAACTTGGACTAAATGACAAGCCAAAAGATATAAGTTCCAATGTGAAAGTTCTTCCATCGTCTAAAGTTACTCTAGCTTTATGCTTTGTTTCTTCATTTAAAGTGATTCGCCAATATTCTGCTATTAAGTAAAAAGTATTGTAATATTTTGTACTTCCTAGCGAATCTAAAATCGTATAAATTCTTAATAATTTCATCATGTCCTTAACCGTGACGGCATTTAGTGATCTAAAGTCTATACATAATTTCCAGCTGTTACCTTTTTTCCTGACTATTACTAGTGGAAAACACCAATCACTTATACTTTCTTTAATTATTCCCTGATATTCCATTTCCTTTATTCGGCCTTCTAGTCATGGTTTTGAATGATAAGGTGTTTTATACGGTGAATTTTTGATTGAAGTGCCCTCTGTTGATATCTTGTGCGCGATTAAGTGAGTTAATCCGTAATCTGCTTTGTGTCTTGCAAAAGTCCATTTGAAATCCCAAAGAATATTTTCCACCCTAGTTTTTACATTTTGCGGTAAATGTTTTAAATCACATTGTTACAAAAATTCTTTTTTCGACAGTCCTTACTTTTTTTGTGGCGTTGGAGTCTATACATATAATTGTTCATGGCCTATGAAGTTTATGCTTAATTCCGGAATGTTTTTAGATATTATTTACAATTTCTAAATATTCTCTACTAATACGAATTTTATCTGGTTAAGTTTTATTTCATTATTACTTAGATTTGATAGTTTTAAGTATGTTATACCATTTTCAATTTTTATAACTTGATTTTCCACTAAAATCATTGGGTATTCTTATATGGTGTATCCTCCTATCATGGTATCCAGTGTATTAACATTTTCTGCTTTTGCATTTAATGTCGCTAGAACTTGAGCTGTTGTTCCCCCTTCTATGGTGATTTTCCGCTTATTTTTAGGTTATAATTAGAATCGTCACTTTCGTTATCTATTGTTACGCAAATTTGCCTATTATTTTCGTTCGTCTGGTTTATGTTTATATTGTCAGATATGGGCTTCCATACGATCTCATATTTTCTAATGGTATTTACTTTTAAAATAAATGGAAAGGGTAACTGTTTGTATATTATCACCTCTACTGTTATTTCTTTATCCTCTGTGATAGATTTTAATGGGCGTTCCCCAGAGATTGTCAGCCTTTGCCTTTTTACTGACGTCAGGGTATTTTTGCATCTGCTTCAGCGATTTTTGACACTAGAAGGAAACCTCTTAAAAACTTCGTCTCGGATTGATGATTTAGATGCTTCTGTATCAAATAAAAATGGTAAATTTTGATAACACTCAATTTTAAAACAACGCAGATTCGGTAGACTATTATTATTTGCATTTGTATCAAAACATTCTAAACTATATAGGGGTCTTTGTAAGGAAACAGCTCTGTCGACCCTTACAGGCTGGTATCTCCGTTTAAATGCCCACTGTTTGGCCAAAAGTTTCTGGGATTATCCCAGTTTTCTTCAGCGTCGCTACTTTGACCCTGGGTATTGATAACCGTTTGCCTCCTAAGTCTAAATTCAGGAATATTATTAGGTGTTTGCCAAGTATTATTTGTTCCCTGCCTTCCTAAATTTCTGCCCCCTGCGTTCTGAACTGGTGTCTTGTCTTGTACGTCTGGCCTTCTTTGCGTATTCTATGCCAGCTATCCGCTGCATATCGGTTTGGTTTGTTACAATAATAGCAATAAAATTTTCTCTTAAATTGTTTGTTTGTTTCCTGGTTACTTCTAAATGTTTTTGATCTGTCATTGTTGGTTTCCCAACTATCAGTGTTTGGTGGGGGAGGGTGCCCATATTTTCTAGAGTTATTAGCTGCTAATCTGTTAAGGTCGTGGAATCTGCCAGCTATTTCCCTAGACGGCGACCCTCGGCCTCTGTCGCGCCTTTTTGGTTCACGATTTGGCTCCTCAAAGTTTACCTGTTTCGGTCCCCCTTTCATATTTTATACTTTCTTCTGCTTCTGTGTTATCTATTGGCATCTGTTCAAACTGTTTCATAACTTCATCAATTTGTACCTCTATTTCGACTAGTATTATAGCCTGCTCTAATTTTTCAGGTTTCAACGATAATATTAGTCTTAATAACTTTTTGGTAACCCTTGGGTAAAAGAATGTAGTTGTACTTTCTGTACTGTCTCGTAATTTCCGCCTTTCTCTAATTGTAAGCATACGGATCAACAAATTTTGTCTGCATATTCCCTGATACTAGTTGATGTATTGAATATCACTACCTCTGTTCTTACCCTCTTGGAGATGCTTGTCTCTATGAATCTTTTTTTAAAAAAATCAATTAGAGTACTGATGTCCTTGGGCTCTTTTTCCTTAATTGCCTCAAAATGTTTAAGGGCGCTTCCCTTTAATCTGGCTGCAACACATTGCTCTTTGACCTTATCCCCAAACGCTTCAGTAAGTTCGTCAAAAATTTTTAATTTTTCGATAAAATCATCTACGTCTGAATTTCCCATGTATTCTGGTATAATTTTTGCAATTTCAAGTACTGTTGATAGGGTAGTCATTTTTTCCTCTGGTAAAGCCATTTTATTTCAATCTACTATTTTTATCTAGCCCTCTCGACCCAGTTTTTCCAGCAACCACCAGTTGTTGTGAAGCGTATTTTATGGTATTTGGGTGTTTTAGTCGTAGATGCCTTTATTCTCCCTTTATAGGGGAGATAAACTATGGCCCTAAGGTAATTAAACTTTGGTAGCTTGCCTTAGGCTATGACCAAACTAATGAGGCGTACCGACTGGGTATGTTCGAGGGGCTAAAGGTAAATCGTAGAGAGGTTGTCTAAAATACAATATTTTTATTTAATTAACATATTATAATTACAGATATAGATATTCTATTGGGACTGGCTGTCCCAAGTAGACCACAAGTCCCATAAAATACAATAATATAAAATAAGATACAGACACTTACAATGATATAAAAAGATCCCAAGGTATTTCTAACGAGAAAATAAACGGACAGAGGTTCGCCCTGCAAGACAAAAAGTCTGCGTTCAGTCTAAAAAATCTGGGTATATATATGAAAAACTAACCACGTCCTTCCGGTACATTGACGCATTTAGCCAGGAAATTGGTTATTGAGCAAGTTCCCTCCAAGCTTACACATTCCACGATTTGTATCTTTATCTTAAAAAGTGGTATTTTGAAACTTTTTTTTTGCGTCTTAATATATTTTTACTCAATTAATAATTAACTAAATTAGAAAGCTTTACCACATTAAAAATATATTTGGTTTAGTTTTCGTCTAGGACTCTCGCTCTCTTCTCTGTGTGTTTAAGATGATTTAGGGCTATATTTTCATAAGCTAAATAGTTTGAAAACTGAAAATAATTTTTTTTATTTTAGGATGTTGTTGATCAATGCTCACAACAAAAGCGTGCAAAGTTGGACGGGCCCCTGGACAACACTGAGACAAGCCTGATCAAATCATTTAATTCCATTAGGCCATGTGTTATTCGCCTCGCACCCCATTCCGAAGGAAAGGGGGATTCTAGCGACTTAGCCGTGATTTTTGACGTAAGTGCAAATAGATATTCAGAAAATATTATAATAATTTATTAAATCGATTCCATCTATGTTTGAGGTCAATAATGCTCTTTCGCGATTGACTTGTAAATAATATGCGACGCGTTGAAACCTGACTTAAGGCATCAATGTAATGGGGTTAAAAAATAATAGTAGAAAGCAGATTAGCATACCTCTTTGGTATAATGAGATGCGGGTCCCTTCTGGATGTGACAAATTTATGTCTAAAATCCCGCCAGTTTCTTGTATGCAAGAGATATTTAACATTGGAACTTAAGGAAAATTGTTATTTGTCGTTCACGGGGATAAATATTCTGAGACTTTAATAATAATAGTTTATTCAATCAAAGCCTTGCATGATCCATATCAATAGGAGTCTTTCGAGATTGACCTGTAAATAATAAGCAGTGAAGTGAAACCTGACTTAGCCGTTATTTTTGACGTAAGTGCAAATAGAAATTCTGAAAATATTATAATAATTTATTAAATCGATTCCTTCTATGTTTGAGGCCAATAATGCTCTTTCGCGATTGACTTGTAAACAATATGCAACGCAATGAAACTTGACTTAAGACATCAATGTAGTGGGGTTAAAAAATAGTAGTAGAAAGCAGATTAGCATGCCTCTTTGGTATAATGAGATGCGGGTCCCTTCTGGATGTGACAAATTTATGTCTAAAATCCCACCAGTTTCTTGTATGCAAGTGATATTTAACATTGGAATGTAAAGAAAATTGTTATTTGTCGTTCATGGGGATAAATATTCTGAAACTTTAATAATAATAGTTTATTAAATCAAAGCCTTCCATGATCCATGTCAATAGGACTCTTTCGAGATTGACCTGTAAATAATATGCAGTGCAGTGAAACCTGACTTAAGGAGCTCGGCAATTAAATTTTTTTTTTGTGATGATTTTAATTAATGCAAACTTAACGAATGGGGTTAGATACCCTCGTTTATATTTTTATGTTATAACATTCAGTAATTCTTCCTTTAACTCTTAATAATACCTTTAAGTACCGTTCTTTTTTTATATTTGTTTTAAGATGATTGAAATTTAGGCCTATACGCTTATAAGCTACCTACTTTTGAATTAATAATATATGAGGTAAATAGTCAAAATTAATGCAAATTCAACGAATGGGGTATTACTTACTCGAGGAGTAATAATAATAATAATTTCGAATCAGCTACTTATAAGTGTGTATATATTTTCTCAAGGGGGTTAATTATTGTAGAAAAAAAAAGAAAAGAAAAGGGTGCGGAGGAATGGGGTGAAAAAAAATATATGACATTTGCAATTTCGCATATGAAAATAGATCACGAAGGATGAATTAGTGTCAACGTAGGGGTAAATAGCCAACTGAAAATTTACCCCATAATCTGTATGTTGTTCTATTTTGTACTAACCATGGCCCAAAAAGTCTTGTATATTAATAAATGTAAAATCATATTCAGTATTTGTGTTATTTAAATGATTAATTTTCTTTTCTTTTACAGACTGATGACGATAAAAGACGAATTATGAATTTGGAAAATCTGAGAAATATGACGGCAAAGATTCCTCTTAAAACATTTGTAGTTTTACGTTCTTTAGCCGATAGGCAACTAAATACAGAATTTCAAGAACGAAATTCCCGGAAAGCCAGAAGAAATTACATTCGTCACCGCCGATACATGAATAATGCGGTGACCGATATTGAAGTGAGTAACTAGTTCATTTTCAAATCTAACCATTTTAAAAGTAGGTTTGTGTCCTTCTTGTGCGTGGACATTGTTTGCCCCTATGAAAACCACAACAAAAAGGGGAAATAGAGACAGTTTTTGGCCTTTTATTCTCGTACGGTAGTTTTTGCTTGTCTTTTTATATTGTCCCGTGGACTTTTATCTGAATTTTTTATTTTTTATTCCTAACTCTGCACTGAGGGCGCTTTGACCTATGCTTCAGGAACGAATGCTCTAGGAACAAGGTTTTTTTTCGTTTCTCTTTTCCATAATGCTTCGAGTTGTATTTGCTTTAAACATACTGTGATCAAATATTTTGAAAGGCAACCGGTAAAAAACGCACTTAAAGTTATAAATTAACAATATTTGTTGCATTCTGAATGATCCTAGGAAGGCAAATGTCAAAATACACCTCAGCAAAAACGAATCCTACCAGTTCGCCCCTAGAAATTTAGACATAATGCAGCTTGTACTGATAAAAAAAGGATTGATTACAAGGCGAACTGAAATACTATATAAAAAAGAAATGTAAAAAAAAATACAAATCAATATTTTTCTCCGATACCTGTGGTTTAGTATTGGCTAAACAGTAGCAATATATTATATACTTTAAAGTATATCAAATAATTTATTAAATATCATACATCTTTATAATACTTGTATTATATGTATTATATAATACTTGTATTTATAAAGTGTTTGATACTTTTTTAAGTATTAAATAAAAAAGTTTTGATACTTTACTCGCAGGAATCCAGCAAATAATGATCTACGTACTTCACCCCTCCCCCCGTTCCGTGAAGATGAAAATTGATACTGGGGTACGGAAAACTTGATTTCTGACGTCGGATTCAGATTCTTCATGCCTGAGTTGATAGAAAACGACCACCTAAGTCCAAAAATACGTTCAAATAGAAAAATTCCCAGAGATCACCAGATTAAAAATCACCAGAGTGATTCTACTACACTAAGTGTATATGTATTTTCTTAAGGGGGTTAATTATTGTAGAAAAAAAAAGAAAAGAAAAGAGTGCGGAGGAATGGGGTGAAAAAAAATATATGACATTTGCAATTTCGCATATGAAAATAGATCACGAAGGATGAATAGTGTCAACGTAGGGGTAAATAGTCAACTGAAAATTTACCCCATAATTTGTATGTTGTTCTATTTTGTACTAACCATGGCCCAGAATTTCTTGTTTATTAATAAATGTAAAATCATATTCAGTTTTTGTGCTATTTAAATGATTAATTTTCTTTTCTTTTACAGGCTGACGACGATAAAACACGAATTATGAAATTGGAAAATATGAGAAATATGACGGCGAAGATTCCTCTTAAAACATTTGGAGTTTTGCGTTCTTTAGCCGATAGGCAACTAAATACAGAATTTCCAGAACAAAATTCCCGGAGGGCCCGAAGATGGTATAATCAGCACCAAAGATTTAAAAATAATGCCGTTGCTCACATTAAAGTGAGTAACTAGTTCATTTTCAAATCTAACCATTTTAAAAGTAGGTTTGTGTCCTTCTTGTGCGTGGACATTGTATGCCCCTATGAAAACCACAACAAAAAGGGGAAATAGAGACAGTTTTTGGCCTTTTATTCTTGTACGGTAGTGTTTGCTTGTCTTTTTATATTGTCCCGTGGACTTTTATCTGAATTTTTTATTTTTATTCCTAACTCTGCACTGAGGGCGCTTAGACCTACGCTTTAAGAACGAATGCTCGAAGAACTAAGTTTTTTTTTCGTTTCTCTTTTCCATAATGCTTCGAGTTGTATTTGCTTTAAACATACTGTGATCAAATATTTTGAAAGGCAACCGGTAAAAAACGTACTGAAAGTTATAAATTAACAATATTTGTTGCATTCTAAATGATCCTAGGAAGGCAAATGTCAAAATACACCTGAGCAAAAACGAATCCTACCAGTTCGCCCCTAGAAATTTAGACATAATGCAGCTTGTACTGATAAAAAAAAGGGATTGATTACAAGGCGAATTGAAATACTATATAAAAAAGAAATGTAAAAAAAATACAAATCAATATTTTTCTTCGATAACTGTGGTTTACTATTGGCTAAACAGTAGTAATATATTATATACTTTAAAGTATATAAAATAATTTGTATTTATACTTGTATAATATTTGTATATATACTTTATATTTGTATTACTTGTATTTATAAAGTGTTTGATACTTTATAAAGTATCAGCTAAAAAAGTTTTGATACTTTACTCGCAGGAAACCGGCAAATAATGATCTACGTACTTCATCCCCCACCCCACCCCCCGTTCCGTGAAGATGAAAATTGATACTGGGGTACGAAAAACTTGATTTCTGACGTCGGATTCAGATTCTTCATGCTTTATTTGATAGAAAACGACCACCTAAACCCAAAAATACGTTCAAATAGAAAAATTCCCAGAGATCACCAGATTAAAAATCACCAGAAATTACAACCTCCTTTTCAGGCTTCGAGGGCCCTCTCCTCTTGTTACAAATATATTTCTACTACAATAAATAGCGACGAAGACCACACGGCCTTTCAATCATAAACAACAGATAGAACAATATAGAAATTTTTATATAAACAGTGGAACACTGTTTACTTCAAGGAAGTTCAACCAGGACTGGTACATGAAGGGAAGTGAAGAAAGACAATTCAATCAAATGGAATAAAAACATTTACAAACAATCTCTTAAGCCTAATCTTGCGTTTTTGGCAGCCAGCCTAGAAGGTGTATCCGCAACAGGTTGATTGGAATTGTTTACTGATTTTTAATATAATTAGTTCAATCATTTTATTAGGCTTAAATTTATAATAAAATCTTAATAAAATTTATAAAATCTTATAATAAAGTTGGATGCTAAGCTAAAAGGTTATTTGGTTTGGAATGGGGTCAATGATGGGACTCTGTAAGCTCAGTCAGAGTCAACCCAGCTCTAAATGTATCCTTACATTAAACGTGGACATTGTATCCTTAAGATGAACACATCAAGGTTGCGAATCATTTTGACTCAACAAAGTCTGAAACAGGGCTTTTAGACTGGAAGAGCTCACTGCCCTCTTCAATATCACTTTTAAGATTCAACTTTCGACGTCCTGGAAGTTCAACGTTTGACGTCCTGACTGCTGGTACATTCAGGCGTCCAATTAGAGGTCTTGCTCCTATAACTCCTATATCTGCACAAAGTTCAATGACCTACATGCCTTTTAGGGTAAGTTCATTATCCTTGGCAAAAACCGGTGCGTCTTGATTATGTGTTAATATATTCATTTTTTTGGCTATAAAATAGAGATTCAAATTGGAATTTTGTACAGTTTGAATACTTCATTCATTGTATATATAAATGTGTTGATCATTTGTATTGGTAGAGATATGGAAAGTTCTAAGCGAGTTCTGGTGAGTAAATTTTTCTTGTATTATAATAAAAAAGAAATCCATTTTTGTCTCGTCATTAAATTAAGGAAGTTCCCTTTAAGAAAATTTTTTTTAGGAAAAACCGTGGCATATATAATTGAAAATGATCTACCAGTTCGCCCCTAGAAATTTAGACATAATGCAGCCTGTACTGATAAAAAAAAGGGATCGATCACAAGGCGAATTGAAATACTATATAAAAAAAGAAATGTAAAAAAAAATACAAATCAATATTTTTCTTCGATAACTGTGGTTTAGTATTGGCTAAACAGTAGTAATATATTATATACTTTAAAGTATATCAAATAATTTATTAAATATCATATATCTTTATAATACTTGTATTATATGTATTATATAATACTTGTATTTATAAAGTGTTTGATACTTTTGTAATGGGATAGATTCTCAAAAAAAAATATACATCAAGATTCCCCAATTAAAGTTGCCCCAGTAAAATAACATCACCCAAGAATGTGAATTCAAAAATTCAAGTAACCTATAAATCAAACAAAGATCAAGCGTTCAATTTAAAATACTAAAATAAACGTAGTTAATTTAACAAAAAAATCTTTCCCACAGGAAATGCAACAAGTAAATCCGACCCCCCGTCTCCAAAGTATTCAATGAATATTAGCTTGATCAAATCTTGTACGACAGGTGATTAACACCTGTGTTCAAATAATAAGCGCTCGAAAATACCAAACTGTCAAGAGAGTAAGATTTACGATACAAAAAAAGTAGTCACTCGAGATACAAAATATGTTTGCTTGAGCTAATTGCATTGTTCTGGAGACCAAATCTAAAACTGGGTATCTTAGTTCAATTAAATTGTATTATCCTTTACCAACTTTCAAAGAAATAAAATATGAGTCTTCTGAAAATTAAGCGACACCCTGCTGGGAAAATGCTACAATACAGAAATTTGATCGCCTTAAAAAATCCCAAAATGATAGCTTAAAAGTCATAAATTAAGAGACACCTGCTAGCAAAATGTTGCAGTATAGAATTTTTAGTTGCTAGAAAAATTCCAGAGTGACATTTTGAAGGTCATAAAAAGTAATTAAACTCAAGTAGCTCATTGGCGCAAGCCAGTCCAATAGTAATGTAGGACGACTAGTGCAGCCAATAAGGACTGAGAAAATATACTGTTAGCAACGCCTAAACGTAACCTCCGGCATAGTTGCAGAGGATAGATAGTTAGAACTTATCAAATTTGAGTCAGTCTATGGAGAGTCTCCTACAGTCTTAGTTTGAGTTGAATTTGAGTCTTACACCATGATTGCGTTGTAATAAACTTTTGAAGTGTACAAACTTTAATTATTTCGTCTCAGTTACGATTGATACTAGAGACCTGTGTTGCTAACTTGTTGATACAATCAAAGCTCTGCGAATACTATGTAAGTAACAATAAATGCATTAATATTTTATTTTATGCTCTTGTGTTGATATTTCTCAAGCTTGTTAGTCCTTGTGGCTCCACTCGCTCCTAAGGGAAACTGAAACTCATCAATCTGATTTCGAGTCAGTACGGCCATCAATATAAGCTCCCTACATGTGCCCCTAGATTAAGCTCCCCACTCTAGACGTCCAGCCTCCACTCAGGTAAGCCACTCGCGGACCGCTAACGAAGTGTTTAACTAAATTTCCCATTGGATAAATTAATCGGAAATTCTCAAAAAAGGTATAAGAATTAGTCGTTTTGAAAACCCTCCCATTATAATTAGCCTTGACTAACCAAGCTTGGCTGTTGACCATTTCCAAATGAAAACCCCCGCATTAGAATTGGCGCGGTCGGTTTAAAGGAGCAAAAACACAAGGACAACATCGAAAAAAAAAAAAAGAAAGAGGAGGAAAATTGTTGAGAAATATTACCCACAAGGAAATTTTTTTTCTCTCGCTTTGCATGCCTTGAAGTGTCATATTGTTGCATATTATTTTTAAAAGTACCAAATTTCTTTTTAGGCCTAAATCCTTTTTGCTAGTTTTTGATACTATTTCCAGAGGGAATAGTTCCAGTATTATCAAAAGAGAGTAAATGTAATTAAAAAAAAAAAAATATCAATTTTAAATAATTAAAAACCACTACCAAATTTTAACCAAACAAAAAAAAACAAAAACAATATGTCGTTAGATCAAAACGCACAATTATTAAAGCAAAAACTTATTGCCAAAACAGTTGAAATATCAAAATCACTACCCCCATATAACGGAGACTCAGACATAGATGAATTTATTATCCAATTAAATCAATTTGTAGAGGTAACTCAAACAGACTTGAAATCATTAATAAGCATGTTGCTAATGAGACTTCAGGGGCAAGCACTAACTTTTCTAAAACAAATTGAAAATACGATAGGGGAAGATAACAATCTTCCTATAGACTCAATAGAAAAATTACTAAAAGCGTTCCGAGAAAGATTCGTTGAAACCAGTTCAACACACAAACTAAAGCATGGTACGGTTTGTTTCGACAAAACACAAAATGTTAGAGAATATCTGCACAAAGTAATGGTATCTATTGAAGCCAAGTACGGAAAAGAGTTTGGTCCCTGATACGATAAAATCGTATTAAATGCTTTCATGCAAAGATTAAGCCCCAAACTGTACCGAATGTTGATATCAAAAAATATCCAAACTTTAGACCTAGCAGTCCAGGAAGTGGAGAGAATGATAGAAATTGACTCAATTGTGGCGAACCACAATAAGTCAAGAATAAATAACGTAGAAAATTCAACCCCAAGACAATCACGAGCACTTTCCCCAAATTTCCTTCCAAGAGACAACTCACCCAAACCAAACCAAAATAGATCCCCAACCCCTACGAGACAAAGAATGGTACGTTTTGTACCCACAAATACAACAAACTACGTACAGAACCCCCCAATTATATGCTATGCATGTAATAAACAAGGACATATTGCCAGGGAATGCCGTACTAGAAATAACTTTACACCAGTAACCCCCAATTTTAATAACCGTTTGTTCGGGAGAACAAACTTAAATGCCAATGGGGCAGGAAACTATAGAAATAACCCCCCACGTCTACCCTCGCACCGCAACTCGTACCAACAAGGATTCGTGTGTACAAATCCAACGAATCCTTCCCAATATACGAATCCCCAAACCTATACAAATCCTTCCCCCAACCGACAACATAATTATCGGTTCCCTAACCCAAATATGCGACAGAACATGTACCAATTTAATTCACGAACAGTGTATCCAACTAGATTCAACAGAAATACAACCGACAACAGAGGATATTTTGTTCCGACGTGTAACGAAAGAAACCTTTCTTCAAGACAGAGGGAACGAATGCCACGAGCCCTAGGCACAAGAAACCTTAACCCACCCAATAATATGTGGCACACAAGACAATCAAACGTCAATCAACTTGGAAATTCACTAGCATGTGAAATTCCCACCGAACCCCAATGTCAAACCCCAACTTATCAAATAAGCGCACAGGGAAACGAATTAGGCCCCCAAGAAAATTAACCGGGACCCTGGAGGCCAATATTTTTTATAAGTCCCATCCAGAAATTGTACCTTCTTTTAGTGATAATAATGATATACTACCTATATTGAATAATTTTAGCGTCGCAAGCATTAAATTCAAAGCGTTAATAGATGCGGGTGCATCGGTTAACATAATAAATGCGGATATATTTAATAGACTCCCAGTATATATTAAGCGACGGAAAAATTTCAATATTCCCAATTTAACAAGTGTCACGGGGCATAGGCTGGAAGCTATAGGCTCCATATGCCTAGATGTGATAAAAGATAATAGGATCTTTCCTACAAACTTCATAATCTGCAAAAATTTTCCATATGAAGCTATAATTGGTGCTAATTTTTTAAAATCTAATAAGGTGTTATTAGATATAGCAAATAACCGACTCGTGTATCCACACGACCCTATTCTCCAACGCGTGGAGAGAGGGGAAGCAACAGTAAATAGAATCAAAACCTTTGTACCACATATCACTTCATGCCCCCCCAGGGTTGGTCCGGTGTGAAATCAAACGATTAATCGGATCTAAAATCAAAATCAATTGACCAGACAAAAAGGTAAATCAAACAGAACGTGGATCGAGTCAGTCAAAATAAGAATGGGAAACATGCAGGAGTATAGACAAAAAGAGATAGAGAAAATAGCTGAATTGTGGAATGAAATAATAAATCCAAACACTGTTGTAAGGGAAAAGGACTTGGAATCACCCCTACAATCAACCTCGAAAGAGGAAGACCTGACGCAAGCAAGTACCAATCTTAATTTAATAGAAAATAACTCGGACGAGAAACATTATGGGTTCGCAGTACGTACAACAAAAATCCCCCCAAAGACCATGCAAAGAGTACAAATCTCTCAATTGGTCACCCCTGTAAATGACAATTCTGAAATTTGGTTCGCATCCCCGTGCAAAGAAATTCCAGAAAATCTGTTCTGTGAAGAACAGATCATCTCATATGAAAAAGGCGAAGGTTTTATTTGGTTAACTAACACACATGAAAACGATATGATTACATTGAAAAAAGGAACATGTCGAGTGGAAATACAGGTTATTTCTGAGCATGAGCTAAACAAATGGAGAGACTCCAAGGAAAGCTTAGTTAATAACATTGGAACTAACAATCCAAAGAATAGGTACCCCCTAACAAAACCCCAATTTTTTGAAAAATTTAAATTAGATCATATCCAAGATACGCAATTAAAGGAAAAGTTATGTGAATTACTTTGGAACTTTAGAGATATTTTTTCTACATGTGAGGAAGACATCGGGTTGATACCATTTTATCAACACTCTATCCAAACCAGAGGGTTACCTGTAGCTAAACAGCCGTATCGCATCCCCCATCCCTACAAAGGCTGGTTAAAAAATAAAATCCGCGAGTTAGAAAGAAATAATATAATACGGCCAAGTATAAGCCCGTATTCAGCCCCCGATATACTAGTACCAAAAAAGAACAAGGACCTTAGGCTTGTAGTAGATTATAGAGCCTTAAATAAGCAAGTAGTAAGTGACAAATGTCCCTTGCCCCGAATTGATGAAATCCTAGATTCCATTTCAACCAAAAATAAAATTTTTACATCTCTTGACCTTACCCAGGGTTATCACCAAGTTAAGGTAGCGGATGATGACGTTTATAAAACGGCCTTTTCAACGACGGAATGTGGTTCTTATGAATATTTGAGAGTACCCTTTGGACTCAAAACCAGCTCAAGTGCATTATGTAGACCTCTGTTACACTTATTACGAGGTATAGAAAATATTATCCATTTTGTGGATGATGTTATTTGTGTGGGAGAAACACCAGAGGACCATTTAAACACATTAACCAAAGTTTTCGAAAAATTCAGAGAGGGTAATTTGAAATGTAGACCGGAAAAAGTAAATTTGTTTCAATCCGAAATAAAATTCTTAGGAATGATAGTGACCCAAGGTCAAATATCACCGGACCCTGAGAAGATAAAATGTGTAGAAAATCTTAAGCAACCAAAAACCATGAAATAATTAAGAGGCATCATTGGTTTAACCATTTATTTTAGAAAATTTGTACGCAATTACGCCCAGATTACACAACCCCTAACAGACCCGACCCAAGGGAAATCCCAGAATAATACCTGGTCGCAGGACGCTCAAACTTCTTTAGACACCCTCAAGAAAGCTCTTACTTCTGAACCAATATTAGCGTTACCAGACTTTGAAAAAGGTACATTCGTGGTTACCACCGATTCTTCAGCTCTAGGTGTCGGTGCAATCCTTTCCCAAATAATACCCGTGGAAAACAACCCCGATCCCCAACAGGACCCCCCTCAATATATAGAGAAAGTCATATGCTATTCAAGCAGAACTCTAACCAAAGGCGAAAGTAGTTATTCAGCAACGCACTTGGAGTTACTATCTATAATTTACCACTTAGATAAATTCAGACATTATTTGATAGGCCGAAAATTTAAGTTGCACTCGGACCATAAAAGCTTACAGTACCTAAGCACATTCAAAAATCCAACTGGAATTTTAGCGCGATGGATAATGAAAATCCAGGATCTGGATTACGAATTTGAACACGTGACCGGTAAACAGAATGCCCCTTGCGATTACCTAAGTAGATACCCTGAGAATAACTCTTCAGATAATGAAACTAAACAAATAAATGCCATTAATCCCAGTAAACAAAAACAAAAGAAGAATATACCAAAAATCCTTACAGAAGAAAAAGGACCACGAGTAATTCCCTTATCCCTCGCCAATATTAAAAGAAACCAAGTTAAGGATGAAATGTGCTTGACCCTCATTAACTACTTTGTGAATTCTAATAATCTCCCTGATAAGTTCAAAGCCCTAAGACGGGAAATAGACAATTTTTATTATGACTTTGACGAAGAAATCCTTTGCAGGATAGTAACAGGCGAAACGAATAGAAATCAAACCTTAATAATCCCAGTGCTCCCCCAAAACTTAATAATACCTGCCTTTGAGTACTTCCATTCGGAAAGAGGCGGACACTTAGGAATAACCAAAACATTTCACAAGCTAAGACAATACTTTTATGCCCCGTCGACATTAACAAAACTCAAAGATTTTATAAGTACATGTGAAGCGTGTAATTTAAGAAAAAATCCTCAAACGTACCCAAATCCCCTCTTGAGAAGAGTGCCGGTGGCAAGGTTCCCTTTCGACATCGTGTCATTTGACCTTTTTGTTACAAGTGGAGGATTACCTGTTTCTAATAGAGGTCATACTTGCATCCTCTCAGTAATAGACCATTTTACCGGCTTCACTTTTGACAAAGCATTGAAAAATCAAGGCGCATATGCCACAAGTAAAGCCCTATCAAAATTATTTTTAGAATTTGGCGTTCCTCAACGGGTCATTAGCGACAATGGATCTAACTTCGTTTCTAAAGTAACAAAGGATTTAATGAGTTTCCTTAAAATAGAAAAACTAGTAACCTCTCCCTATCATCCCCAGGCCAATGGAAAAATTGAAAATAGGCACAAGATATTTTCCAATGTTTTAAGTATTTATTCAAAGGACAACCGAAACGATTGGGATCAATATCTACCTTACTTGACTAATGTAATTAATACGGCATACTCGGAAACGACCAAGGAAAATCCTTTTTTTCTTTTATTCGGACGCGATTATGAAATACCTTATCAAGAAATTATATATTCGAGACAATATTGTAATAGTACAGAGGACTTTAAGCAAGATTTTATAAATAAGATGAGAAGAACCTATAAAATAGTTAGACAAGAGTTGGAAAAATGTAAAATGAATCAAGAATTGAAGAATGAATCCAAAATAAAAGGAAATATAAATTTTAAGGTAGGCGACCGTGTCTATCTGAAAAATGAAGCTAAACTGGAAGGCAAAAAACTTTCCAATAAATATTCAGGACCCTACAGAATAATCAAAAAATATGACAACGATTTTACTTTTAAAATGATAAATCCAGAAAACGGAAGAACATACAAAGCACATGTAAGCCGTATAAAAGGTGCCAAATACCCCGTTAAGTGGGCACCCGAACCCTCATCTTCAGATTCATCAAACGCGGAAAATCAATTTCCTAAGTCCAGGATTTCTGAACTAAAACCCTTTAATTTCAAACAAAACTATTTTGAAAACAATAGCGAGGAGGAAGATTTTGAAGAATTTTTGGACATGAAAAATCTAGTCATCCCTAAAAGAAAGCCCCTAATACCCATACCTGCAAGAACCCCAAAAAGCCCAGAGAGCTCATCCACAGAAAGCTCGGAGCAAGAATTGGATTATACGCTGTCGCCAAAAACCCAATTTTTCCCCGATAGAATTTCAACTCCATGTCCCCCCAAAAGATTTCCTGATGACATGGTATCCCCAGCAACCCCAAAAGAAAGACCCCTGTCGCTACAGGAGGAACTAAACAGAGCCGTGGAAACCCCAGGTACAAAAAGGAGGAAGACCCCTCCTAGAGGTAAAAATACAAAAAACCTGAGAGAGGCTATGGACATTATTAATTATCCGATAAAAACAAGGCAAAGTACCTTGCCGTGGACACAGGAACGCCCTGAAGATGAAAACTTGGGACAGTACCGTCACATAACGATATCTAAAGTAAAACCCAAAGAATCTCACTCCTGGAAACAGACCATATTACGTAATACACCTCACCCCCCGGAAGACATGGCGATCAAGCAGTGGAGACATTCCCCAAAGGTATTTGACTCCTTCCTCAGTTCCCAAGAATCCTTTAACTCCCCCAAAACCGGACCTCAGCGTGAGGACATAGAAAATAAACCCTCAACCTCTAGAGCAGATGAGATATATGAAGCAAGGGCAGGAGATACCACAAAACCTCAAAGGACAACCCCAGAAAGCCATAATGATGAATCCTCAGGAACTAGCTCGACCGAGTCCGACGATGAACCCCAAGACGCACAAAAACAAAAACCCACTTCGGCCACTGCCCATGCAAAACAGGCTAAGGCAAAAGGCCAAAAATTCCTTTCGAAACAATACAAGAAATTTTATCTAATATCCATGGGAAAGTCAAAAAAGAGTAAAACGCCAGAAAACGAACAGGAGGTTACCACGAAATCTGGCAGAATTAGCAAGAGACCGGACAAATGGAAATACGTCTAGGAACAAGTATCCCCCCCCCCAAAAAAAAAAAATTTTAAGGCAATATTAAATCATAAAGAGCAGTTTAAAAAAAAAAAAAAAACCTAAAACCAGAATATATGGGCAACTTTTATTGTGATGCCCATAAAAGGTCGAAATAAGTCAATAGTTAATTTTTCCAGATAAACTAAACCTCGGCTTGGTAAAGAACCCCGAAGATAGAAGAAGAACAAGAATTGTTCAAGCCCCCCCCCTCCGAAAGAAAAATACCCCGTGCAACCCCGTTACTGACAGAGCAAGTATGGATCAGCTATTTCAAGTACGAGCAAAACTCCTAGTGGCATCGGCCGAATTAACAACGGAAAAGTCGAAAATTGAAAATATGATAGAAACCATACTTAAATCGCTTAGCGAAGTTAAGGCGTCCCAAGAAAAAATGAACAAGAAGATAAATGAGATCTTAATTACTAAGCAAATATACAAATTAATGGAGGCCCAATTTATAGAGGTGAAAGAACGAATCACCAACATCCAGAATGAAATGGAATCAATTAGCGACACCGCAATTGTCGAAGGATACAATTATCCCGACCAGATCCTAAAATTACAAGTATTGTACGATAAATTGCAGGAAATTGGAAAAAAAAGTACAAGATTACAAGAATAGTACCATCCTGTCCGCGACGATGGCAATACGAGAACTCCTAACACCCCAGAGGGCAAAGATTCTGGACATGCAACATAAGTACGACCACTTGAAGGCACAAAAAGAAATAATTGAGCTACAACAAGATATCTTAGAGAAACAGCTAAAAGAGAACCATGCCGAAGTTAATAAGGAACTACAGAAACAGAGAGATTTTTGCTCGAATTTGGAACAAATGGTTGCAACATGTTTCGCCGTTGAAATTGACCTACCCCTCAGCCCCCATTTGGAAAATCTGCTTGCTAACAATTGTGACAAAGGACCATCCCAACCCGTGTATTTTGCGAATCCAAATCAGGCTCGTCATCACCACATAAGACCCCAATTGGAAACTAATCAACAGAACCCTCTAACGGATAATAATACAATTGCGAGGACCCAGTGCCCTGACGCACAAGAGAATGTTACTACGGGCCAAGATTCCGCAGGAGTCTCTACATCACAAGGAATAACCAATACGCAAATATTACCAGAAGATACGGAAAACTAGGAATATCAAACGCGAGAATTAGTTGAACTCAAAAAAAAGGGTAAAAAGGTATATATTATTACGAACAAAATTTTTTTTTCCGCTAGCCAAGAATATAGCGTTTTTTCTAATAAAAAAGGAATAATAAATAAGATAAACAAATATATTATAAATTTCTCCCTTATGAGTGAATATATATAAGAAATTTATAACCTCAAAAACTATAAGGCAAAATTTACTTTTAAATTTGATATAGCGTTCAGATCGGTGCCTGAATACTCAACTTGGCAATCAATCCGGGAAGGCTTTGGAGGAATGATACACCGAAAATATCTATCCCCCCCTTCCGAGGTCTTGGATGTTTGTACTTAGATATTCGATAAGCTGACAGGTCACTAGGATAGATCCTACCCCTCGAAGATCAATTGTAGGATATTTAAAAAAAAAAAAAAAATCTAATACGGGATCAAATAATGTAAAATCTAATCAAATACGGAATTTCAAAAGGTACCAAATTTACCGGGATTAACCACCACCCAAAATTGCCGTAAAGGCTATAAAATACAAAACAACTTAAAATATCCCACCAAAAAAAAAAGTATACACGCGAGTCATTATTATACTAATCACCCAAGTAAGAAACAATTAGAAAAACAGGTAATCAGCGGCAATATAATAAGCAAGCTTATCATGGTTACTAGTTAGTTAAATGTCTATATATATACGTACATATATACATATGTAAGAGAGTAATAATGCGAGGCATGATTTAGCTCAAATAAACATCAATAAATAGCCGAATTATAGATATAGGGCCGCTGTTAATCTAATTAACAGAAGCAGGCCTCAGTCATTATATGAACTGAAAATTCTGCAAAAAAAGTAACCAATCGAAAATAATTCAAACAAACAATGATGGTAAATTGATAGATTCGCTTACATGTTCCTCAGAACAAAACCACAAACTCCAATGCATTCCAAAAATTACGAAAGCCAAAACGGCGAAATTTGATCATCCCCAGCATTACCCCCGTGCGCTTTCATCTGTTTTACCTCAAAAAGGCATGTACCAACCAATTAATACAAAAAATTTTTTTTACCCTTAATACCGGTAGAAGCCGCAATTGTCACATTAAGATTATCTAGTTACCCTAGCATGCACCATGTGTACTAGTTGGCCTCCACTCAAATACAAAGAATGGGAAATGCGCTAATTTTCCCTTAATTAGTAATGCAAATTTTTGTTATTATAGACAAAGGATTCTTAATCAATCAGAACAACAAAGGCAGTCCTTACTATTCCTTCAAATCCTTTCTTATATTTAAAGGGTTCACAAACCAATTTAACCAAATTACACAATAAAATTCAAAAAGGCTTTAGCGCAAGTAGCAATTAGAAGTATTCTTCCAAATAAAAGTCAGCAGAAATAAGGGGCCTACACAATCGTAATCGAAGCCCGCGATTTCCAAACAAAGTTAAGACCATTAATATTTATGGTAGTATAGCCAAATCACATAAGCATATTGGCCTCGAGTTAAATCGTCTTCACTTTTCATTTCTTCATTAACAAGAAAAATATTTGACACGTGTGATATCGTGTACTCTGAGTTAATTGCATACCTATAATTAATAGTTTATTCGCCAAAAAAAAAAAAACTAAGAATTAGCTTACCATACCAAGATTTTTCTCAAATATAATTACCCTCGCATCAAAAAATTTTTGGCCCTGATAAAAATGAGGAGATTATAAAAAAAAAAAAAAATGATACAGCTTGCTATCAAAAATTGATATCAAAAATATATCCTTAATTATATATTTGGTCGAATATTGATCATAGAATGGTGTGGTATAACAGAAGATAAATAAAAATAATACAAAGATCCGTTCCGAAACCTAAATGAATAAAGAAAAATAATACTAAATTCGATAGGCAGACCTCAGCCTATAGAAACGTAATAGAACATTTTAGTAAGGAATAAGTCCTTCCGTAGGAACTAAAGATTTCTCTTCTGTTTCCTCTTTTAGAAGTCTCGACATCTTTTTTCAGATAGTTGATCATAATTGGTCATAGGATAATGCAGTATAATCAAGAACATATAAAATAAATATAGAGTTCTCATTCAAAAAGAAAAGTATTGTCAGTAATTCAACGTAAAATAACCGTAAGTGAAAAGTAAACCGAAATTGTAAAATTTGAATACCGATTCTTGTGCATAAATTTTGAACCGTAGAGATGCCATATAATCCTTAATAGAAGGTGTGTCCCCTGATACAGAAAAATACAAAAACAAAAAAAAAAGGGAGACTTTTATCATCGAGCAACTCAAACAATCTGTTTGGTTTATTTCCTGTAATGGCGTAGTCGAACACTAATTAACATATCTTTGAGCCCGGTATGATAAAACCATAAATAATATTGCTTCAACAAGTAATCTCTGTAATATTGAAACCAATTTTGTATCATTCGCACAGATTAAGCAGCTTGAATGACAAAATAAATTTTCCTTAAACAAGAAAATACGCAAATAGTTAACAAGATCGTATAATAACGTACCCGCGAAACACAAGTAAGACAGGCTAAAGAAAAAAAAAGAGGAATTAATTAACTTCTATTTTTTTCTTCTTCTTGCGATGACCCTTTATCGAAGAAGCGCTTCGCTATCAAAAACAGCGGTATCATGAAAAAAAAAACTATAACCAACGTCCAAGGTAATTAAAACAGTAACGGTATAAGTAATTGTAATTGTAATTGTGTAAGTGCTTGTATTAACGGTAATGATGCTATTGCCATACAGCCGCTAGGGGAGGAACGAGACCAATCATCAAAAAAAAACTGCCAATTTTATAAATGATTATAACTAGAAATTTTCCTAGAAAAAGGTGTATCGATAAAAAAAAAAAAAATATATATATAGAGCCGCAATATTAGAAAAGCAAAAAGTGCCAAATATTGAAATAAACCCATTCGCCAAAAATTCGAAAATCAGCCATACGCCATATGCATATATATTTGAATCCTAAAATATTGCAATTGCAGAAAAAATAATAAAAAAAAAAAATGAAACTGCCACTGTTAACGAGACTAGTGACAAATTTAATTTGCCTCGAACGACGATCAATAAGCCTCAAAGGAGGACATTCGCAAAAGAAAAAGAAAGAAACTTACTTGCCAACCAAAATATAAGGAACCGTAGGAAATAAACAAATTTCAGCCTAACCCTGGAGTAGGGAAAAGAAAAAGGGAATAATAGCATCCTTTTGCAAAAAAAATAACCAAATATAAGACCAATACAATTCTGCCTTGATGCGGCCTAGTAACTTCGTCACAAACCAGATAATAAAACAATAAGAAAAAATAAATTTTCTCTCAAGACAATTATCGCGTATACCTGCAGAAAAACAATAATTACTAAATAGATTTACTAACCTTATAAACAGTCACAGCCTTTAGTCCCCGCAAATCCCTATCCCCCCAATAAGGAATATATATAGTGAATCACCATATTTACAAAAGCTAAGTTTTGTCCGCTAAGGAACAAAGTCAACAAAACTGAAATTAACATTTTGATAATGAGTATATATACAAATAATTCAAGGGTAGTTACTAAAACAGTCAAGCGAAGGTTAAGCCATTAAGGAGAACAAATGAATAATCTTAACATCTGCAAAATACTCTTGCCCTTTGACCTAAAACATGTTTCAAAGACCCTTAATCAAAAGATAAAATAGAACTAAATTTTCAAGCTCTCTCTTTCAATCAAACTCCTATAAGATGTTGACCTAGTAAAGAATATCAATAAAACCCCAAAGAAAAGGAACTACAGATGAAATGGGTAATATTCAAATCAAAATTACGAATTCCCCCCTTTTTAGTCGTGCAGCACACTTATGCGGCACATCCGTGGCCTAACGTATAGTGCCGCGAGGAAACAAAAAAAAAGAAAGAAAAAGGAGAGACTATTGGGCGAATTCCTTTTAGGACCATCTTAAACACATAACATATACCTGTGAAATTCTTGATAATACCATACCTGCGCCATGTGGCACAACCCCTATCACAAAAAATAAATGCTAAAACGTAACGAATCCGAAAAAAAAAAAGAAAACAGCTGAATGTAATTATTTGCGCACTTTTAAGCGAAAAACGGGCCAATCCGCCGATTCCTAATTATTCGCCCCCTAAATAGGGATAATATGCCTTATGACGACCCAGAAGGGTTATGATTGAAAATAATCTATTTTATTATATAACAAGACCGCCATATAAGACAATTCCTTGCGTGTAATGATCTGGTTTTCAAGAAAACTTAAATCAATCAAGCTTTAGACAACGCGTTTTGATTTGATTCCCGTGTTTTTCTATAGCATTTCCAACGCCTTTACAATAAAAAAAAAAAAGAATTGTATCTTGTGGTGAATTATTGCACCCAAATTAGACTAAATCAATTTCTATCCTTCAGCGAATACGCTACAAAACGTAAATATATCTCAATTTTCATTAAAAAAAAAAAATACAAGGAAGATTAAAACTATTACATCTTATCAAATCTTTCTTTAGGTAAAACCGTATTTAATAAAAAATGCCTCCGTGACGTGGCGTAACTCCGCCACGGGAAAAGAATAAGTTGACACCTGAGTAGTAAATAAGTCTACCTTTAACTCGTTCAAGCGGGAATTTTACTTTAACTAACAAACTTTTGTATCCTACCAAATTAACATTATTTTGGAGCATGCTAAAATAGGGAATTCATCCTTGCGTAATTTAAGGGAATTAAGTAAATAGCAATGCGCGACTCTTCACACAATTCAACTTGAACCAAATAGAAATATTAAATAGCTACCAAAACAAGCAATTAGGAACGAATCGCATTCAATATAAAATAAATTAATCCCTTTAATTAAGTATGTAGAAAGCTGCATAAATAAATTAACAAATATTTTAATCAGAGTAGACAGAATTAAACAAAGTAAATGTGCTGTATAAAGTAGTATTAATACTTCATGAGCTTCGCACGGTTATTAAAAGAAAAAAATTTTTTCTTCTGAAAAAAAAAACACTTAATGCCGGAGAAACAGAACCTTAAGTATAAATCAGTAGTAGTACCCTATACGTTCCCAAAGTGGCAATAAATTTTTTTTTTATAAAAAGTGACCCGCAAGAATTTACCCAAATCATCCCTACTATAGGAAAACAATGTGACGACAAAATGACAGTGAAAGAATATGAAGTGAAAGAGGAGACGAGGTCTGATACGTGGGGAATACCCTTACCCTGTATGCCTTCCCTGTTGATTGTTTGGGAGAGGTGTGCAGAGTGGAAGTATCTCTTGCGAAATACAACTAAAACAGAAAGAAGAATGCCTTAAAAACTAGAAAAACTAATTATGCGATCAACAAAAAACTACCCAACTTAACCCCCACCAGTAGAGGAAATGTGATAACACAAGTAACCATACGGAAATATGCAGTCAAGATGGAGAGAAAATCCGATACGTGGAAGGTACTTAAGCTCTGTGTTTTTAACTGTTGATAATTTCGGTGAGAGACGTAGAGCTTGATACTTCTTACGGAGAACAACTCGAACAAGGATTAGGAACCCAAGAAATCTAATGAAGACTAATTATCCAAAATATAATAGCAAGGTAAACAGCTGTGACTAATAACAAACATCTTTAAATAAAATTGCCTAGTTATATAAAATGATGTTTAACGGAAACTATGAAGAGATAGACAGAGGAGCCTCAGTAGCGAGGGAGTTGTGTGCCGGAAATTGACACGGAGTTCTTTTTATTCTCTGGGTCGATTTTCGTAACAACGATTCCCTCACTAAGAACGACCATACAGATACGAATAGCGATTAAATAAAAAGGAAATCCTTAACATATGAACGGATCCTCAGTCATGAGGGAATCGTGTTGCTGAAGTAGATTGAAAGTTTTTCTTTAATTCTGGGATCCATTTTTGAAACGCCATTTCCTTATGGAAAACAACTAAAACAATTCGAAACCCAAGGATACCAGTAAAAATTAAAGACCATACATTAAAGAGGCCAAGTAAACAACGCATATTACAATGAACCATCAAATCGATAGCGTTTAGCGAAGCGCCGTGTAGCCAACTATTTAATTATCTTAATTATTACATAATCATTAATATAGCTTAAACCAGCATGACCAAAAAATTTTTTTTACTAAGTAATACCTTATTTAATGATAAATTTTATATATAATCACGTTTACAGATACTGTGCGTGAGTAACCTTCAACCACTGGTTAAGAGAAACGCTGGAACACGCAACCTTACGGTATGTGCTTATATTGAACCTAAAATCTAGTAAAACAATCATAGTAACCATGATAAAATACCCAAGCCATCAACAATTAAATAATCGTAGACGGGAAAATAAAATCTTATGGAATCTTAAGATAAGATATAGCGTAGATAATATTAATGCTCCGCTAAGGGAATGGGGACATATTGACAATTTAATGAAAGAAGAGGAGCTTATCAAAGCAGTAGTAAATCTTGACTGTCCAAAACTACACTATCTCCTAAAATCTCAAAAACCTATGTTGGAACCAAGAATAATCCTAAAATCAACGGCCAGCCTAGTGCTATATAATTTTAGTGCAAGCGCGCTGACACGAACACTAGAGCAAACTAGACGAAGTGCCAATCTGGCCTTCCGAATCTTAGTACAACATATCCTAGCAACAAAATATAGCTCGTTGGCTAAGTATATTGCAGACAATATTTGGTACGATCAAGATGATAATAATATAACTACAATTTGGCCCATTAAGTTTCTCTCCATATTAATAGACCAAGGACACATGTTAGAAGGTGAAAACTTTCTTAAAATCTTATACGTCAAATGTGTAAATAACACATATCTAACTCTGATAAACCCTTCAATGGGATCCGCAATTTTTCAGGTTACCCCTAGAGATTATAAAGACATAAAGAAAATAACCCTGAATCTCTTTCAAGAGGATGAAAATTTTGGAAGAAAAATAGTCCCCGGGTTAGACGTAATTGTGCGTGAGCAACTATGCTGTTGCCAATCGCACGTAAATTTAAGTTTCTCTGTAGTAAAAATAATAAATGACCCATTGTCATTATCTCAGCTGTGCCGGCAAATCATTCGTCAAAATATGCGAAGGAATGATATAACCGCTACTCTGGAAAGCCTGCACCTCCCAAACCAACTTTTAGTGTATTTAATGTACCTAAATATGCCTGAAAACGGTAAAAATGACATAGTATTTGAAATTCAATTTCTCAACCCAGATGTTTCTTCATGGTAAGATTATCGACGTCTAGATATGCTCAAATATCCAAATTCAAAAGCGGCCCTGCCGGATGATGCGCCCATATTGAAATTAAAACCCAACCTAAGTGGGAGGAGCTGTGTATATAAATAATCTTGTCAAATTGAATGATGAAAGAACCCTATAATATTACCTGAAGTGTTATAACTATGAATATCGATTAATATCAAAAAATGCATTATAAACTAGTATTGTGTTAATATTTATGGAACTACTAATTAGAGTAAATGTCACGAGGTCTAAATACATTACCAATATATTTACAAAAAGGTAGTTTCTCTAAAACATCTATACTATTGATTCTATAAACAGACCGCACAGTCGTTAAACTAGAGTACGGAACTTTAGCGATGAACTTATGTTCGAACACATAAATAGCTAGATCCAAGGTGGCACTGGTGAAAAAGTAGTTCAACTTCAACCTAAAGTTGCCTTGTTTTTCCACACAAAGTAAATATTCATTATTGGTTGACATGGAGCTTTGGGTAAGTTATGGTCGAACGAATTAGTACCCGATGTATTGAGGAAATGCCGGTTAAAAGGTAGTTTGACTTCGACCTAGAGTGTACCATAATCATAACCAATCTTGAAAAAATTATAAGTTAAACAAAGATCAATAGAAACTACCTTTTATTTCAGAATAATGGCCAAGGCAATTATAGACACAGAATTCATATCCATTAAACATGCCAAAGAGAATGTCATATACTCAGCGGCAATGATCATTGTGGATAAATCAGGGGAAGAAGTCTTTGCGAAAAAATGGGACGTCAAGTACGACTTAAGGGGATACGACAAAGGATCATATATCTTCGGATTAAACCTAGCAAATACGCCCAAATATCGGCCCGCAAGAGGCAAATTAGGAATAAAATGTAACGGCAGAAAGGGCAAGTACCTTTATTTAGTTCAACATGAGATAAGAAAGTTGCAAAAACAATATAAAATTCGATATTGGTACGTTAAGGGTCCTTGTCAGACAGATTTATTACTTCTCGACAAATGTAGAAAGCAAAAACTAGTTTAAAAAATTGAAGGGAACCCAAATTGTGTAAAATATCAAGGTAAACATGACCCCCTCCAAGAAATAAAATATTTTAAACAGTATTTATATAATCCAAAAAGTGCAATATACCGCGCAATGAAAAATAAAATTATATTTAAGAGAATAAAAACCTATACAGCAAAAGCAAAGGTAATTAAGAAATCAAAAAAACTGCGCCAACCAAAATAAGTTAACCAACCTATTACGTGGAAGGAAAAATTCTTACGCGAAGAAATTAAAATACTTATCCCCCCAGCTTAAAAATCAACAGTGCAATGACGATAAGCAAAGTAACAAATTAAATGACAAAAAGTTTTAATATTACCCTGTTTCCTTCGATCCACAAAGATTAGTATAATATAGTAAAAATCTAATCTAAAACCATTACCTCGTGGCCCCACCCCCTCCCCAAAATAAAAAAGAAAGAACAACTAATAAAAATCTGAGTTCTCTTTAACCAATTAATCATAAGAAGTGTTTCTATACAATGTCTAATTATATATGAATTACAGAAGAATCAAAAAGGATGTGGATAACAAATATCATAACAATCTTCATTTCTCAAACTATAGCCCAAGACATCGTAAAACATGGAATAATCTTCAAACATGAGAACTCATTACTTGCAAGCCACAATGCCTGGAAAATATTTATGAAACTGGACCCTAAACCGTTTGAAACCCTGTTTCAACAGGTAATGAGACTGGAGAAAAACACCAATGAATTAAAGGATTCCATATTCCAATTTTTAAAATCAGATAAAAGCTTGCAGACCACGAAAGACATGCACCATAAGGAAAATAAAGGAAATCTACCCCCCATTCTTCCCAAACTAAAGTCAAAATTCATAGTGGACGATTTTGACAAGAAAATGGCAGAAATCGACAAAGCCTTAGGAACTAACAATATAGGAAACAGAAGAAAAAGAGAATTAAGCAGTATTGACGGACCTATACCAGAACATACCACAGTAACATAGCCTACCAAGTCCCTCCTGGCAATATCTAAAAAAAAAATGAACTATCTTATATAAATTATGCTATTTCAAATGAATTACAAATAATGCTGTATTTCATAAGTGACATGCTTCAAGACAATTACAAAAAAACTATCAAGAGACGGCAAAGCCAAAAACTATTCCTTTAAATGTAGGACGCTAAAATACATCACCTGATGTGCATAAAACCCTACCGCTTAATGCACGCCTCTTCAACCCAAGGTGACAGCGAAAAGCAATTAGCATCCAAACCAGCATCCCTGCCCAGGTATGAGAGACCAGTAAGATGCATACAATCTTCTATGCCTGACACCACAACAAGTAGATCCCCAGAAATAACCGCACTTAGAAAGCAATCACCTAAAATTTCGACTACAATAACTTATATAAGACCCACCATACTTACAAAATGGACATGGTCGACTGGACCCATGTTTTACCGCACCCAGTCGATTGGTTTAGTTACTATAGGATTAAGAGCAAGACTCCCGGTAAGGCATACCGTAATACAAACTATACCGGTACAAGCGTTTCACCCAGCAGAAAAGAAAGATAAAACCCACACAAGAAATGTTGGACAATAGACGGTAAACGTACGTGTGCTAGATTAGCAATGGCCGATGAGCCAGCAAAGGAAGATATCATACCATTACCTGAGCTAAACGAAAAAAACACTCTAAAAGCATCGATTCAACAATCCTTACTAATCTTATATAGGCAAAGACTACAAGCACTATTTGAATTGTTCAATGCATAAATACAAAAACTAAAACAAAGTTCCAGGGGAATCTTTGAGGTATTTTTTCGAATAAGCAAATACAGCAGATCAGCGAGTCTAATACCAATCGTGGGAGAACTAGCCTCCCGTTTATTCGGGCTTTCGACTGAAGAAGACCTGATTATCTTATGGGGAAACGTAGGACAACTAAATAATGCCATGAACGTGACCTTACATGTCCAAAAAAATACAAGCCAGCATAGCCAATTACAAAAGAGACACAATTGAGGCACTATCGAAGAAAATATCAAAAACTGTGAGCATACTGAATTACTCGAAAAATGAAGTAGATCGTGTGATTACCGATTCAAGCTTCACCATGGTATCACTAGCTATAGTGACAATGTCATTACTTAACCTGACTACCGACGTTAGCAAATTTGAATTAGCATTATTCGCCCTTACCGGAGGACCCTTGTCATATGACCTAGTGGATCTTTCAAGCCTAAAAAGCATCTTGGATGAAATAAAAACACATTTAACGTTTGGACTACATCTACCAACAGAACCGGAAGTAGCAAACTTATTCCACTATTACACCAAGCTAAAATTTCACATCACGTAAATAAGCAAACAATTGTGTACATTCGTAACAAGTACGTTAATAAATCAACACTCCAGCTATTATTTGCATAAAGTTTCCACTTTTACTGCCAATAGCGGCACAACTAATTCGTTCATGACTATCACCCCTGAAGAGGAATACTTACTCATCGATCAAGATAGAAGGAAATATGCCTTAGCAAATCCACAGGACCTAAAGGAATGTGTAGCATTCAAAAATTTAGTATGTCAACTAACACTGCCCATTTATAATGTAAAACCCGGATCATGTATGTTGGATATATTTTTAAAGGAGACTCAACAAGAGGAAATTCCCAACTCATGCGAAGCGTTAGTAGGCAGCAATAAAAGAGAAATATTCATTCACCTTAGAAATGATCTGTGGCTGTTTTCTGTTCCAAAAAAAAACAGTTGGGACTATCTCATGTTATAATAACACGGAGAGACTCGATCCAAGCTACAGAGCTGAACTTCTATTACAAGACGTGGGAACAATAACAATAAAACAAGGATGCCGACTAGTGACTAAGGAAGCCACGGTGCAAACGCCCCTCATAACAACAAGCACCAATGTAATAAGTCCTAAGATAAACAACTTCAAACCAGTCAATCTATCGTATACAATTCCCAATATTGATAAGGAAGAAGTAAGGGCCACAATATGGTCAAAAATAGACAATATCAAGGGAACCTTACCACTAACAAAAATAAAAGAGGCCTTAGACTCTCAAATTCCCTTATTTACCAATGAAGATCAAAGACTGACGTACGTGGAAAGTAGATACGGACTATTTTCGACAACTTTTTGGTGGTATACACTACTGACAATAGGATTAGTGTTCATAATCTCATACTATATAATGATCTCATTGAAACTAAAATACGGAATTTTTTTTATAATAAACAGGGTAAAGCTATAACCATATGATAGCCACTTTCAGATATTGATTAAAAAACAACACACCCCCATCAAGTATAAAATTTAAAGTAAAAAAAAAAGGATAAGGATAGATAGGTAAGCTCGAAGTCTAATAGTGGGCATAATTCTGGCCATGTCAAGTCCCAAATCTTTTTTTTTTGTTTTTGCAGCCCCAGGGGTGCACATACCGCAAAAGATATATTTCTTAATCGGTATGAATCCGCATAGACAATAAAGATTTGTAAATTTATAGTAAACCAAGACCTCTCATATAAACCATATTGCCTACCTCGCAAATAGTAGTATAATAGAAAGGCAAATGTTAAAGTAGAGGAGCGTTAATAATATTTAAAAAATGTATTGAATATTGAATATGTGCCAAATGCACATATATACGTGTATACACATAGTCGCTTATCATTTTTCTGATGATTACCTTAGTTATATGATAATAATCTAATGATTGCGGCAACATGCATGAAAGCATGAAATCTGCCCTTATTTTCTTGCGTTGTGTTTAACTGTACCTGTACTAAGTTGATGTTATTAGTACCATTAATAACAACTATTCTTTCAAAAATTGTCCACGCTGAATATTATGAAAACCGTATGTTGTTGTTATATATGTTTTAACTTATGTAATTGTAAAGAGCATATGATTCTGCCCAGATATTTATATTCTAGGAAGCAAAGTAATCAGTGCAGATTAAATATGGTGTACCAGCATACAACACGGATACAACCCAGTAACATCTACTTTCATCATTCATCAACCACCGACAAGTACTCACCAAGGAAATGTCTGAAGATGATATTCTGATCACCAATCCAGATAACCAGAACCCAGTACCAGGTAATTTTACCTCAAGCTGTGCCGGGAACCAAGGACCCTATACAGATATACCTGAATCAATGATTACCTAAAGAGCCGCCTCGACCTGTCATGTCGTAAAACTGCATGAACAACCGTCGAATCCTTAGACAACAACGTACTTAAGATTAAATGTTTGAAACACAAAGAATATACATAGAGTCAATCCATCAAGGACTATGTATCTTAATCACAACATTAGAGAAATTATTAACAAGTACCTAAAGATTAAGTTTTGACGCTATACAATCATTAAAAGACATCGTAAAACCAAACCCTACTCCATGATATAAAAAACCAACCAGAATCGATTCAGTGTGAAACGTAGATCTTACGTACTAAGGTATTTTCCAAAATGAAGTGTTCAAATAAGAGAACCAAACAGTTGTTTTCATCTCCATATCAGACTGTAAATAATTGTGAACAATTAAACTTAAAATCAAAGACACTGCGTCGAGACAAGACACTTAAATCAATCTACAACTATACCGTATTTAACGTTAAATATAAAAACATAGCCCATAGACCAGATGAAAAATGGATTGAGAGTGAAAAAATTACGGGAAAAACAGACTGTACGAGTATTTGATTTTCCCGGCCAAATTGTATCAAAGAAGAGATACCCAGCTAGCGACCAAGATACCCATTTCATGTAATCAATTCCCCAAGGGGTATGTACCTAATAGACATTTCAACGAATCTGCAACATCAACCCCTCGTTTACAACGGAAGGAACCACGCACGGACAATTTTGTGCATACAGTCATACTCGCGAACACTATAAAAACTTATTCCAAAGAACGAGTGACAGGAAAGAAACGCCAAGAAGACAAACCATGAACAATTAGCCAACCCAGTAATTAATTAAATGGAAGCCCAAAGTAAGAGTGAAAACGTATGTGAGTAATATAGACACGTAGATTGATGAAGTAAGTGTGAAATCTTATGTATCTAGCTAATGACTTTAAAGAACATAAAGAGCTTTTCGTAAAATAAATGAAAATCAGTGAAAAGTACATAAGCTCAGTGTTGCAATCAGATCATAGTATTAAAATCAGTTAACGTGTCAAATTTTTTTTTGCAAATTATTTTAATTTCAGTGCGCTAAAAATTTAGATGTAGTTAGGTGCTTTTAAAGTCAGATACTTATCGTACCAACATAGCGTCAGGTGGAAGTATAAACTGGCATTAGAAGTAGCAAGTATATATCACGTTAAATAACGAAATAATTACAAAAGCGGAACTTAACTAGTTGGAGCCATGTAGGAGTATTAGAACATCAGGTGAAGGAATTTTAATATTAGGTGAAGGAATAATAATATAATCGTACTTATGTAATGTCAGGTGGAGGTGTAGATTAGCATTAGAAGTAGCAAACATGTACCACGTTAAGTAATAAAGCAATTATTAATGCCGAACTTAGACTAGTTAAAACCAAGTAGAAGTATCAGCATATCAGGTGAAGGAATAAAAAGTTTAATTGTGTCATTATAGCGTCAGGTGAGAGCATAGTCGAGTATTAAAAAAAAAAAAAATAAAAAAAAAAATGTACCATGTTCAGTGATTAGATAATCGTATAAGGTGAAGGTAAAATTAGTGTTAGGTGGAGGAAACAATAATTACTGTATAAACACATAACCTAATGTAGAAACTCTTTGGCCCCTTCGCCAAATCGAGTGAGTAGATTATAAACTTTAAAAGTGATGTTGTTACATGTATAGTCTAGTAGAGCAAATAGGGATAAAAAAAAAAAAATATATATAATTATGAATATTACCCAAGCAGGGCTAATCCAAGTAATCATTAAAAAATGAGTTCTTTTAATTAAAAAAAAAAAATCAAATTCGAAAGTGGGAAAGACAAACAACGATGAGGTCATCGTTAAAGGTGGGATGGATGATATGTAATGGGATAGATTCTCAAGAAAATATACATCAAAAGTCCCCAATTAAAGTTACCCCAGTAAAATAACATCACCCAAGAATGTGAATTCAAAAATTCAAGTAACCTATAAATCAAACAAAGATCAAGCGTTCAATTTAAAATACCGAAATAAACGTAGTTAATTTAACAAAAAAATCTTTCCCACAGGAAATGCAACAAGTAAATCCGACCCCCCGTCTCCAAAGTATTCAATGAATATTAGCTTGATCAAATCTTGTACGACAGGTGATTAACACCTGTGTTCAAATAATAAGCGCTCGAAAATACCAAACTGTCAAGAGAGTAAGATTTACGATACAAAAAAAGTAGTCACTCGAGATACAAAATATGTTTGCTTGAGCTAATTGCATTGTTCTGGAGACCAAATCTAAAACTGGGTATCTTAGTGCAATTAAATTGTATTATCCTTTACCAAATTTCAAAGAAATAAAATATGATTCTTCTGAAAATTAAGCGACACCCTGCTGGGAAAATGTTACAATACAGAACTTTGATCGTCTGAAAAAATCCCAAAATGATAGCTTAAAAGACATAAATTAAGAGACACCTGCTAGCAAAATGTTGCAGCATAGAATTTTTAGTTGCTAGAAAAATTCCAGAGTGACATTTTGAAACTCATAAGAAGTAATTAAACTCAAGTAGCTCATTGGTGCAAGCCAGTCCAATAGTAATGTAGGACAACTAGTGCAGCCAATAAGGACTGAAAAAATATACTTTTAGCAACGCCTAAACGTAACCTCCGGCATAGTTGCAGAGGATAGATAGTTAGAACTTAACAATTTTGAGTCAGTCTTTGGAGAGTCTCTTACAGTCTTAGTTTGAGTTCAATTTGAGTCTTACACCATGATTGCGTTGTAATAAACTTTTGCAGTGTACAAACTTTAATTATTTCGTCTCAGTTACGATTGATACTAGAGACCTGTGTTGCTAACTTGTTGATACAATCAAAGCTCTGCGAATACTATGTAAGTAACAATAAATGCATTATTATTTTATTTTATGCTCTTGTGTTGATATTTCTCAAGCTTGTTAGTCCTTGTGGCTCCACTCGCTCCTAAGGGAAACTGAAACTCATCAATCTGATTTCGAGTCAGTATGGCCATCAATATAAGCTCCCTACATGTACTCCTAGATTAAGCTCCCCACTCTAGACGTCCAGCCTCCACTCAGGTAAGCCACTCGCGGACCGCTAACGAAGTGTTTAACTAAATTTCCCATTGGATAAATTAATCGGAAATTCTCAAAAAAGGTATAAGAATTAGTCGTTTCGAAAACCCTCCCATTAGAATTAGCCTTAACTAACCAAACTCGGCTGCTGTCTATTTCCAAAGGAAAACCCCCCCCATTAGACTTTATAAAGTATCAAATAAAAAAGTTTTGATACTTTACCCGCAGGAATGCGGCAAATAATGATCTACGTGCTTCAACCCACCCACCCCCCAAACCGCCCGTCCCGTGAAGATGAAAATTGATACTGGGGTACGGAAAACTTGATTTCTGACGACTGATTCGGATTTTTCATGCTTGATTTGATAGAAAACGACCACCTAAACCCAAAAATACGTTCAAATAGAAAAATTCCCAGAGATCACCAGAGAAAAATTACTAGCGATCACCAGATTAAAAATCACCAGAGATTACAACCTCCTCTTCAGGCTTCGAGGGCCCTCTCCTCTTGTTACAAAAATATTTCTACTACAATAAATAGCGACGAAGACCACACGGCCTTTACATCATAAACAACAGGTAGAACAATTGAGAAATTTTTATATAAACAGTGGAACACAAGTTTAAATGAATGTTTTGATCCAAAGGGCCGTCCTCAGCAAAACAAATGAAAAAAAAACGAATATAAAATAACTCACATTAAAATAAAATCTTTAAAACTAAAATATTCACAAAACAGCCCTAGCATCATTACTTCAAGGAAGTTCAACCAGGACTGGTACATGAAGGGAAGTGAAGAAAGACAATTCAATCAAATGGAATAAAAACATTTACAAACAATCTCTTAAAGCTAATCTTGCGTTTTTAGCAGCCAGCCTAGAAGGTGTATCCGCAACAGGTTGATTGGAATCGTTTACTGGTTTTTAATATAATTAGTTCAATCATTTTATTGGGCCTAAATTTATAATAAAATCTTAATAAAATTTATAAAATCTTATAATAAAGTTGGATGCTAAGCTAAAAGGTTATTTGGTTTGGAACGGGGTCAATGGTGTGACGCTGTAAGCTCAGTCAGAGTCAACCCAGCTCTAAATGTATGCTTACATTAAACGTGGACATTGTATCCTTAAGATGAACACATCAAGGTTGCGCATCATTTTGACTCAACAAAGTCTAAAACAGTGCTTTTAAACTGGAAGAGCTCACTGCCCTCTTCAATACCACTTTCAACATTCAACGTTCGACGTCCTGGAAGTTCAACGTTTGACGTCCTGACTGCTGGTACATTCAGGCCTCCAATTAGGGGTTCTGCTCCTATAACTCCTATTTCTGCACAAAGTTAAATGACCTACAGGCCTTTTAGGGTAAGTTCATTATCCTTGGCAAAAACCAGTGCGTCTTGGTTATGTGTTAATATATTCAGTTTTTTTGGCTATAAAATAGAGATTCAAATTGGAAATTTGTACGCTTCAAGAACGAATGCTCGAAGAACAAGGTTTTTTTCGTTTCTCTTTTCCATAATGCTTCGAGTTGTATTTGCTTTAAACATACTGTGTTTAAATATTTTGAAAGGCAACCGGTAAAAAACGCACTTAAAGTTACAAATTAACAATATTTGTTGCATTTTAAATGATCCTAGGAAGGCAAATGTCAAAATACACCTGAGCAAATCGAATCCTACCAGTTCGCCCCTAGAAATTTAGACATAATGCAGCTTGTACTGATAAAAAAAAGGGATCGATTACAAGGCGAATTGAAATACTATATGGAAAAGAAATGTAAAAAAAATACAAATCAATATTTTTCTTCGATAACTGTGGTTTAGTATTGGCTAAACAGCAGTAATATATTATATACTTTAAAGTATATCAAATAATTTATTAAATATCATATATCTTTATAATGCTTGTATTAAATAATACTTGTATTTATAAAGTGTTTGATACTTTATAAAGTATCAAATAAAAAAGTTTTGATACTTTACTCACAGGAATCCAGCAAATAATGATCTGCGTACTTCACCCCCCCCCCCCGACCCCCCGTTCCGTGAAGATGAAAATTGATACTGGGGTACGGAAAACTTGATTTCTGACGTCGGATTCAGATTCTTCATGCTTGATTTGATAGAAAACGACCAGCTAAACCCAAAAATACGTTCAAATAGAAAAATTCCCAGAGATCACCAGATTAAAAATCACCAGAGATTACAAACTCCTCTTCAGGCTTCGAGGGCCCTCTCCTCTTGTTACAAAAATATTTCTACTACAATAAATAGCGACGAAGACCACACGGCCTTTCCATCATAAACAACAGGTAGAACAATTGAGAAATTTTTATATAAACAGTGGAACACAAGTTTAAATGAATGTTTCGACCCAAAGGGCCGTCCTCAGCAAAACAAATGAAAAAAAAAACGAATACAAAATAACTCACATTAAAATATAATATTTAAAACTAAAATATTCACAAAACAGCCCTAGCATCATTACTTCAAGGAAGTTCAACCAGGACTGGTACATGAAGGGAAGTGAAGAAAGACAATTCAATCAAATGGAATAAAAACATTTACAAACAATCTCTTAAAGCTAATCTTGCGCTTTTGGAAGCCAGCCTAGAAGGTGTATCCGCAACAGGTTGATTGGAATTGTTTACTGGTTTTTAATATAATTAGTTCAATCATTTTATTGGGCCTAAATTTATATTAAAATCTTAATAAAATTTATAAAATCTTATAATAAAGTTGGATGCTAAGCAAAAACGTTATTTGGTTTGGAACGGGGTCAATGGTGTGACTCTGTAAGCTCAGTCAGAGTCAACCCAGCTCTAAATGTATCCTTACATTAAACGTGAACATTGTATCCTTAAGATGAACACATCAGGGTTGCGCATCATTTTGACTCAACAAAGTCTGAAACAGTGCTTTTAAACTGGAAGAGCTCACTGCCCTCTTCAATACCACTTTCAACTTTCAACGTTCGACGTCCTGGAAGTTCAACGTTTGACGTCCTGACTGCTGGTACATTCAGGCCTCCAATTAGGGGTTCTGCTCCAATAACTCCTATATCTGCACAAAGTTCAATGACCCACATCCTTTTAGGGTAAGTTAATTATCCTTGGGAAAAACCGGTGTGTCTTGGTTATGTGTTAATATATTCAGTTTTTTTGGCTATAAAATAGAGATTCAATTTGGAATTTTGTACAGTTTGAATAGAAACAGATACAACTCGAAGCATTAAGGAAACAAGAAACGAAAAAAAACCTTGTTCTTCGAGCATTCGTTCTTGAAGCGTAGGTCAAAGCGCCCTCAGTGCAGAGTTAGGAATAAAAAATAAAAAATTCAGATAAAAGTCCACGGGACAATATAAAAAGACAAGCAAACACTACCGTACAAGAATAAAAGGCCAAAAACTGTCTCTATCTCCCCTTTTTGTAGTGGTTTTCATAGGGGCAAACAATGTCCACGCACAAGAAGGACACAAACCTACTTTTAAAATGGTTAGATTTGAAAATGAACTAGTTACTCACTCTAATGTGCGCCACCGCATTATTTTTTAAACGTTGGTGCCGATTATACCATCTTTGGGCCCTCCGGGAATTTTGATTTCTGAATTCAGTGTTTAACTGTCTATCAGCTAAACACTGCAAAACGGTATTATAAGCTTTGATTGGAATCTTCAAACACATATTCCGAAGACTTTTTAAACGGATATTTATTGTATTGTAGTTATCAATCTGCAAAAGAAAAGAAAATTAATCCTTTAATTAGCACAAACACTGAATATGATTTTACATTTATTAATATACAAGACTTTTTCGGCCATGGTTAGTACAAAATAGAACAACATGCAGATTATGGGGTAAATTTTCAGTTGGCTATATAATTTAGCTAGGATGAAAGTGAAAATGTCAATTCCATATTTTAAAAGATATAAAACATCTTGAAGATGGGCAGAGGCATGCCCATTGGCGTGCCGTAAAGAAAACTCCCAAAGATTCAACTAAAACAAACCTGCGAGAAGCTATGGATTTAATAAATCTCCCCATAAAAACGAGTCAGAGTAAATTGTCTAAGAATAAAACTCCCAAGGATTACCAGCAAGGACAATATCATGATATAACTGTGTCAGATGTCAAACCTAATCAATGGACTTCATGGAGGGAAACCCTAGTGCAAAAAATGCCCCCTCCCCCTGAGGACATGGCATTCAAACAGTAGAGGAACCCCGCAAAAACTCTTGATTCCTCCCAAAGCTCTCATTATTATTATCGACAGAATTATATTGACATTCAGGCATTGCGATTCAAATTATTATGCAGTTATTGTAGAGACTTGGTTATTATTTGCCGTCATTTGAAGTGACCTACTGCAGTACACCTGAACATTTAAGTCTCAAAAAAACCACTGCTTTTCTATTTTGTGTTTATTTTATTTTATATGTCTGTATCTAGTCACAGGACAGGTAATTAGTTCGTATGTCTCCAAGGTACGTTCCCAGGGAATCTGGTCTCCAGATAGCTCAAGGAAGAGGTCACATATATATGGCTACACATTTTATTTTCTCGCAATAATTGAGGGTGGCGCGGTCATAAATTTACTTCACTCCCCATTGCTGTGGCGCAAGCCTTGATGGCACAATCTTTAGCGCTATAAGCGGTGCTATCGGAGAACTTATAAGGTGTAAGTTCGCAGCTTTAAAGTACGATATTAGATTTGACGCAGTCAATATTTATGACCACAATTGTCTCAGTCATTTCTTTTTATCACTACACATGGCGCAGTCGGTTTTTTTTTGTCGTTCCAGCAATTTAATGTCAGCTGGAAAGGGAAAAGTTACTTTTATTATCTTTTCAGTAAATTTTTGTCGTAGCTGGAATACCCCCCGTTGAGAATTTGTCTTAACTAAACAGAATGTATCAAATAAAAGAGCATTCATAAAAGTTTGAGAATTTTAAAGCAAATATAAACCTTCGAGAAGCCCTTCAGGATCATCCATTTCAAAGAGAGGTTGTTGCAGAATTTAATAGGAACTTTGAAGATAACAACGGACTCATACCCGAGGCACCAGCACTACCAGAGGGTCCAGAACTAGTTCCCGTCGTTGATGAAATTCCAGGCACTAATACATCGATTTGGTATACTTATCAACCCATCAATGAAACTGACATAAGAACCGGAGACATATTGGAATTCCAAAGAGTCAAAGAGACAAGGATTGGATCCTTTCCTTACCAACACTGGGCCATCTACATTGGCCCGTTTAAAATTAAAGCAGAAAATGGTGAAATAATTAAATTTAGACACGCAGTATCACACTTGGATGGAAGGTCTTCTGGGTACGAGAAACCATACCCGTGCGTTCGTTCAGAACTTAGGGCCCCGTCGCTTGGCACCTTAGAGGAACAAATTAAAGAGAGCGTGGCCTGGAGAATAACCAACGCAGATCTTCCTGAACATAGGAAAAAGGAGAGACTGGAGATTTTTGTACTCGCCTTGGCGGCAGCAAAATATGATTCTTCACCAGTGGCAGAAGAATTCAGAACCTACAACATTATTTCACGAAACTGTGAGCACTACGTAAAGTATATTGGTTTTGGCGTCAATGTTTCGGAACAGACGAAACTAAAGAACATTTAACAATCACTTCGCCAAGGCCTAACCCTCCAGATTGATTGATCTTCTTAATTTTTTTATTTTATGCCATTAAAATATATATGTTTCTATAAAAAAAAGAAAAAAAAAGAAAAAAAAAAGAAAAAAAAATTTTAGCGATATAAATAAAATTGTAGTGATAAAAAGAAAATGACTGAGGCAATTGTGGTCATAATAATGGAGGAAAGAGGATGGTGATGGACCATAATCATTTAGGGCAGGAAATTACGTCGGGAAGGAGTAACTTTAGAGGGGTAGCACATCAATTGTGCAGTGTAAACATTAGACAGCAATAATTCGTACTGGTTTTTATACAAAATTCCAATTATGATTTATAGTTTATTTTACCGGCTTTGGCCCACATTGCCAAAAGAGGAGTTGTGGAAAACGTACGGATAGATGTGTTTTTTCGTAAAATATCATACCCAAATCATCGGGGAAGCTACTACTGCTAGTATTCATGAAGAAAAAAGTTGACAAGGTTATCAAGTGACTGAAAAAAAATCTGTTTTATAGACTCAGTCATTAAGGTACAGAAGAGCGGTCATTGATTCAGGTAGAGAAAAACGAAAATTTTGATAGTTTCCCCCTCCTTAACCAGCACTTCCCCGATGATGAAATGTATTATTTATTAACGTGTCCCTTAGTTTGTCTTGGTTTTTCTATACCCTCTGTTTCCACCTTTCGGTGGTTGGGTATCACTGTTACTAATTCAATTTTCGGCCTGTGGTAGTACACTGTTCTTGATGCTCAGAAAGAAAATTCAAATTGATTATTCTAAGATTGTTGCTAATCGAGAGAAGTATAATATGCGTGCACTGAGTAGTCTATGTGCTACATTCTGTGAACATTTTGTCCTTTGTTTCTCTGTTCTTTATCCCCGTCTTAATAAAGATGATGTTAAGCATATCCGGACTTTTATTTTCATATCTTGTCAATTTTTGCTTTATCTCCCCCCCTGGCATAGTAATGGTAAGATAATTCGTAAGTTTGATGTCCCTGATATAAGTGCTAAGTTGGCCTTGCTGCATGGGAGGTTGTCGGAATCATCTTTTTATCGTCCATTGCTTCATCATCCCTGGGTCCGTCTGTTCGGTTAATCTCATTGTAGTGTTTATTTATTTTTAGTTTATTTTATTTGCAGTGTATTTTATTTGCAGTGTATTTCATTTTCCTTTTTTTCTTGTGTTACTCCACAAGTGCCATAACTTGTTATGATGTGGGTTATAAATAAATTATTTTTATTATAGTTATTATTATAATTATTCTAGAATTTTTGGTATGACAAATAGTTCTTTTTATTCTGAGGAATAGTAGAGACTAGTAGCACGTATAAATTCACCTAAAAATAGGTATAAATATGCATTATCAATTTTATTCTTTTTATAGGTTCCCTCAACCACTATAAACATTACCGAAAACATGATGTATCATGCAAAGTCCGGTGATTTTGAGAAGGGGCTTGATGCCCGTGATTGTTTGAGAAAGTTTTCTTTCAAAGAAGCCAGCAAATTGTCCGGACCTTCGAAGTTTTTTTGGAGAAGGTCAATGATTTTTTAAATGCTTGTTTTACTACAACTGTACCTTGAGGCTAGATGAGGTGTCATTACCGCCAATTGAAGCATTTTACAATTCTTTTACTGAAAGTTAGTGCACAACTGGTGACTATGAATTGGCGAAGAGGGTTGATGGTACGAGTCTGTTGGTACGATGACGGCTAGGGTCCGGTGGTACCTCTGTCGTAGGAAACCACCTAGGGGTACCGGGTACGGGAGGTGCACCCGCTATATATCACCTGACTGTAATGAAGAGCACAAATAGAGATCGAATGACGGTCCACGTAGTCTCGGATGGTGACTGACGGGGTGAAAGTCAAGCGAGTGATAATACTAGTCGGCCACATAGCGACAATCAGGGACCTTGTTCGTCAGTATCTGGTGGTTGAAAAGAACCCGGAACCGGAGTGCTGGACTTCAAGAGTATGGCATGTGTCGTTTTTGGATATACGGATCGAGCATATAAGCTTCTGGCGGAGCACATGACTCAGAAACACCAAGTGAGAAGTGTGACTTGAAAGTGCCCGAAGTGTTCACGAACCTTCGACAAGTTTTCGTTAGTGAGTGGACACTTCCCGCACTGCAAACGTTCTAGCCCGAAAGGTGCGTCTGAGTTATCTATGGCTTAAGTATCTGGTGTGAATGAGACTTTGGTAAAAAGTGGGAGTGCCTGTCTAGATGGTGGCTGGAGACGTAATGTCGCCATTGGTAGAAGTGATATTGTTGATGTTGTTACGGCAGGGAATAAGGATGAGGTAGATATCGTAAATGTTGAAAATGTTTTAAAAGTCCAGGGAGACGTTGGTATCATTGGGACGCCGGGTTCTTCGGAACCCACAACCCAAGCCAACGTCAGTGTGGGTGAGGAACCCATGTTAAAGTGCATTGTTGCTGGCTGTGGCAGGGAGTTTACATCTGCGTCGGGTCTTAGACAGCATATGCGACACTAGCATCCGGTAGAACACAGCATTTCGCGGGAATTAAACGGGCTAAGTGGTGTGACGATGAACTGAATCGGGTCGCAGACATCGAATATAAACACGGTAAACTGATAAACATCAATCAGGTTATTGCTTCAAAGTTGCCTGGCAGGACAGTAGAGACGATAAAGAAGGCCCGTAAGCGACCCGAGTCCCTTGAGATATTTGAAGACCTTGTACCGCAAGGGCCAACTGATATCCCCACAGAAGACAAGGTACAACATCAGTGAGTCAACCACCGAAACCAAAACAGAGCTCTATGGATAGATGGATGCGGGTGTGATAGAAGAGGATCTTGTTATTGGAGAGTTGGAAACGGCGGAAGACTCCCCCCCCCCCGCGGGCTTGATTCCCGTGTTTGAAGGGATGACCCTCGGAGCGAGAAGCTTCAGGGATACAACCCTTCTTGTGTTAGAAGAAAAGTTATCTGTTGATACACTCTTTAGGGAGTTCTCGGACACATACCTCAAACGCGCAGGTATGGAGAAACGGATGACGAGAGGGGGTAGAAGAGGTGGGGGACGGTCTGGCAGTAGGTTCGACCTCAACAGACAAAACCCTGCCAAGGACGCTACTTCTAAGCAGGTAGTTCGTAAGGAGAGACCTCAGGAAAGGAACTTTCGAATTTGTCAAGTTGTTCCGACGCAGTGAGAAGGACTGTTTAGACGCGGTCCTAAGCGTAAATAGGAATGAAGGGGAGGAGAAAATACTCACCTCGAGCAAGAAGGATCGCAGAGTATAAGGCTTTGTTTGAATCAGAGCCCCTCAGGGATGAGGAAGGATTCGTACCCTCAGTAACAAGTCTGGGGGACGAGGTAACATGTCCAATGTCCCCTGAGGACGTGAGTAGAACCCTCAGCTCCTTCAATGACAAGTCAGCGCCAGGGCCGGACTTGCTCAAGTATCCAAGCCTTAGGAAGGTAGACCCCCATGTCTTGGCTATTCTGTTGAATGTCTTCTTGGCGGTTGGGAGGACGCCAACGTGCCTGAAACAATGTAGAACATCACTGGTGCCAAAAGTACAGGGCAGCGGCTTACCTGTAAAGTTTAGACCAATTACTATAGCCAGCACTTTGCTGCGTCTATATACGAAAATTATTGTAAATAGGCTTAATGCCTCTGAGCTTTTGTGTGGGAGCCAAAGAGGTTTTGTGCGTAGACCTGGTTGTTTCGAGAATATATGTACTGTCAGAGCTTTGATCAAGGAGGCACGCACTCAGGGAAGAGCCATCTGCCTCGTCGCAGTGGATCTGTCCAAAGCGTTTGATACGGTGCAGCACTCAAGTGTGCTCCGGGCATTGAATCGTTTCTCTGCGAGCGACAAACTGGCCCGTTTGAGTGCCGAACTACGTTTAGATATGTCTACAAAGTTGAAGGTGGGGAGGGAAGTACTAGGTCAAGTTCAGATGAGAGTTCGAGTTCAGCAAGGAGGCCCTATGAGTCCAACACTGTTTAACATGGTTATGGACTAGTTCCTTGCCGCTGTTAATCGAAGTGCAACCGTTGCTAATGCACCAGGATTCAATTATTGCGGAGTGAAAGTTGCAGCGATTGGGTACGCTGATGACTTGTTGTTAATTTCGGAGTCGCGCCATGGAGCGCAAACGTTAATGGAAGGGTTATCCGATTTTTACAGGTACCGGCACCTGCGGATAAACCCCGGTAAATGTCAATCGTTGTGCCTAGAATGGCAGGGTAAAGCTAAGAGCCCCAAGGTCTTGGGAGATGTCATTCTTTTCAAGCGTACAGAGGAGGAGTCTCTTGTTGAGGAGGGACCCGTAGGTATTCCGGCCGTAGGGGCATCTGGTACTCTGAGTTATCTTGGGGTCCAGATACGGCCGGACGGAAGCTGTTTAACCAATGATGCCGATGTCACGTCCTCGTTAGCTAGACTAGAGAGGGTCCCCCTTAAGGGAGCGCAGAAGATTAAGTTGGCCAAACTTCTGGTTGATCGTCACTTCTATACAATCTCTGCGGCTGACCCCACCATCTGTCGGCTAGGGCGGTGCGATAGAACGTTACGTTCTTTTGCCAAGAGGGTCTTGCGCCTTCCAAAATCGACCGCTACCAGTTTCCTATATACCAAGACCAGGGACGGGGGCCTTGGCCTCCCCTGTATTCTCGAAAAGGTGATGAAGTTTCTGGGGGTTCAGTTGCACAAGCTTCGGACCTCCTCAGACTTGTGGATCATTGCACTTAGTAAAACCCAGTTGGTGGAACGATTGCAGAGCCAATGTGATAAATTTAAGACACGAAATTGGCAAAATGAGTTTTCCCTAACATGGCAGGGTCATGGGGCGAACTCATTCAAAGTAAACCCAATCGCCAACTTCTGGCTTCCCGGCCAGATCCCGTTCTTTAAGGGGCGACTCTATAACCATGCGATTCAGTTGCGGACTCAGTTATATCCCACCAGAAGGATCCAGTACAACTCCAACCACTTGCCGAATATGTGCAGGCACGGATGCCCTTCGCAGGAGACTATTCAACATGTCCTCCAATCCTGTGTGTACGTCCACGGGGCCCGGGTCAAACGGCATGACTCCGTGGTCAATTCTCTGATAGAGCATGTTAAAGGAAGCAACTTAAGGTATATACACGAAATTTAGGATTCAGCCACGTAATTTAGGGTTTGGAAAAATTTTTTGAAATTTAAATAAAAAATAGACGCTGACAGAAACCAATGATGTACAATTTTCGACCATTGGAGAGCTCAAGCAAATTTTCATGATAGCTATGAAGAAGTCCTATCCAATACTAAACAATTTTAATGTCGAGGTGGTGGCTTCTTCTAATCCACTATGGGACTATGTATGCAAATCTGCGTTTAGGGTTTCAAAGACACTCACAAATTCCAGCACCAAGGTATCCCCGCTTGAAGTGGCTAAATCACTAACAGAACATATCCCGCCCAATGAAATTATTGGGTCAATTAATTCAGTGACCGGAGTTAATTAAGAGATCATTTAAAGGATTAAGTTAGGAATAAATAACAGTGGACTTTTGTGTAAATTTGACCAAGATTCTTCATATTCCGTGAGGTTATAAACTGGATTGAACTTTGAATCTAATTGGCTTGCGCAACAAGTAAAACTGCGTGCAGTAGGAGATTAAGAAATATTATTGATTTTGAGCATTTAAAGACTAGACGTAAAGTGATATAATAAGACATTAACGTGACCCTAATTGGTGAGCAGGAGAGGGGCAGATCCTCCTGTCAGAATCATAATTTCCCTTTTAATAATGCCTAAATATTATTGTCCTGAATGTAGAAATCCAGCAACCAGTGGGACAGTTCAGTGCACTAAATGCAGCCAATGGTGGCACCCCAAATGTGCAAAGATTACTCTTGGCTTAAGAGAGAAGTTAGAGAAATGGCTATGCTTAAACTGTGATTTTCCCACTTCCCCTTTGATTACAAGTAATGAAAAACTTTCTGGCAAAGTTACGCAAAAAGCAAGCCCTAGATCTGTTGCGAAAAACACGCCTATAGTAACTCCCAGGTCCTCCAATCCCCAAGCAAAGATAATAACTAGGCCCAGCATAAAACAGAAGACTCCCTGTGCCGATTGTGGAGAATATATACGAGAAATTTCAGCGTTAAGAAACAAATGCTCTGCCCTTGAGAATGAACTTTCAGCCCGTGATTCTGTTATCGATAAGCTTGACAATGAAGTCAGGTCTGTTTCTGAAAAACTTGCGATTGGTATGCAAGAACGCCTTAAGTTAGACATTTTAGTCGACGAAAAAAAAACAACAATCGATTCTCTAAAGATGCAGATAAATCAGTCTCAAAACCGGTTTCCACTGGATCAAATCCCAAGCGGCCATGAACTTGGTACCCAGCCAGCCACCCAAAATAATCAACGCGAAATGAATGCTGTAAGTGCGGCGTCAGTTACATCGGATATGCCCCTTCAAAGTGCGGTGAATAATAATACTGACATAGCCGCAAGTGATGAGAATAATGTGATTCCGATTGACAAGTTACAGGAAGAGGACTTACATATCATTTTCGAGAAAATAATCAAGCCACCATGTAAAAGAGAGTGTTGGTTCTTTCGGAATGGTTTTTGCAAGAGGGGAGCTAGTTGTAAATTTGCTCATGAAAATAAAGTGACTCCGATAAACAAAAATAGAGTTCGACCTTGCCCTGAACAGCCCAAGTCAAAAGGGGTGTGTAAATTTTTCGGAGAAGGAACATGTAAATTTGGTATTCACTGCCGGTTCCTACATCCATGTTATAGTTTTCTTGCCAAGTCATGTAGTAGTATTGAATGTGTCCTTGATCATATAAAGATGTACCCTCGTTTTAGATGCTTAGATGAAAATTGTAGACTAGCGCATTTAACCGTACTGACCCAAGCTCATCAAAAAACGCCCACTTTCGACGACGCAAACAGCAGAAAATCCAAAACAAACCCTCTTGGGGTCTAGAAAAGAAGGTCCACCTTCCTGGGGAATCCAGCATCCCTTTTCAGTACACCACCCCTCCTATGACACATCTCAGAAGCCTCTTAGTCCCCCTCCCTCCTCCTCCTCCCCCGCACCCCACCCTTGCCCCACCCCCCCCCCCCGCTAAAAAGATCACTCCCAATTTGACGTAGTACCAGATCACCCGGAAACCGTTCTCCCATCCCTTGCACTTTATCCCCCCTGGCTACCCTCCCAGTATAACTCTGGTTTAAGAGTAAGCAGGCAGAATGATCCACAGGTAACACATCCATGCAAAATTTCTAAAACTTCAAATAGTAAGACGAATTCCACCGCAGTTCCATCCCAACTTAATAATATTCCCATAATATGTTCGCTGTCCTCCTTTTCTCTCAAGCCCAGTCCAGTCCCGTCTTTAAATAATGCCTCAAAACCACACCCTTACCCACAGCACCCTTCTCATAAACTTCAACCCCAAATAACTCCATCCCGAATTGAAAAAAAATCTCAACACCCAAATCCGTTTAAATTTCCAACTTTCCTACTTACCAATGCTGAGAGCCTGAATTTTGACAAAATTACCGAACTCGAGGGTATCTCTGAAATTCATAAAATTAATATTATTGCTGTGACAGAGGTTCAGTCCCAGAACCCAGATCTCCTAAAAATTAGCAATTATATTCAGTTCATAAAGCTTCGCCCTCCCGACCACCCTCTCGGGAAAAAAAGGGGTGGTATATTTTTTTTTTGTCCGAGATAACCTCCAAGCTAAACTCATCCCCACCCCCAACTTATCAGATGATGATGAAATTCTATGGCTGAGCCTTCGACCGAAAGTACTGCCCTGCCCTTTCAATTTAATTGTAACCGCCGTCTTTTATCATTCCCCTAACCAATGTATTGACCAGAAACGCAAATTTATCCAACAATTTCTTATAAGTGCTGACTTTGTGTTATCAAAGTATCCGAACGCTGGTATTTGCTTACTTGGTGATGCGAATGACCTGAGGATAGACTCTATCTGCACCTCTCTTAATATTAAACAACTGGTTAAAATATCTACAACAAAAGGTAACACCTCTCTGGATGTTATTTGTTCAAACATGAGTAAGTTTTATAACTCCCTGCAAGCACTGCCACCACTAGGAGGCAGTTACCACTATTGTCTTCTTTTTTCTCCCTCCTCAGCCATTGAACATTCCTTTACAACCTCCATTGAGGTTTGCCGTCCCCTCAGTGACACAGGACTTTTTTCTTTTGTATCTTGGCTGACCAGTGAAAGTTGGTCAGACCTTTATAATTCTAATAACCTTGATGACAAAATTTTGATTTTTCACAAAAAAACTAATTGAATCCTACTCATTATGTTTCCCGGAAAAAAAATCAGAAAGTGCTCCAGTGATAAACCTTACATAAATAATCACATAAAAATATTAATTCGTACGAAAATAAGCTTATTGAAGAGGGGTAATTTAGCTGAAGCATATAAGTTAAGAAAGGAATTAAAAAGTCAAATTAGAAAAGCTGCCCGAGCCTATTATAAAAATAAAATTAAAGACCTGTGCCATGATAAACCAAAGAACTGGTACTCTGAAATTAAAAAACTTACCGGCAAGAGTCAAGAACAACTAAATTTTAATTTAAATGAACCTCCAAAGACCACAGCTAATAACCTAAATAAGTTTTTGGCTTCTATTGTCCAGAGTCTCCCACCACTATCTTATGAATTTCCAGATATTCCTGTTCCTTTTTCACTCCCACATATTTCTCCACTTGATGTTGTAAAAAAAATTGAAAAACTAAAACGATCAAGCATTTGCCCTTTAGATATTCCTGTTCCTCTGATTAAAGCTTTCAGTGATTACCTCTCAAAACCCCAATCCACCCTGTTTAATGAAATTACCAAATTTGGACAGTTCCCTCAATATTGGAAACAAGGCTTTATTACCCCAATTAAAAAGAAAAATGGGAAGCCTGGTTTTGATGGCATTCGTCCTATTACCCTCACCTCGATTTTTTCAAAATTGTATGAAAGTTTTCTCGCAGACTGGCTTAAGATGAAAGTCCTCCCCCTCATTGATCTTAGACAGTTTGGTAATCTTAAATCCACGTCAACCTCTCATTACCTGATCCATCTTGTTGATACCATGGGTAAATTAATTGAAAAACCTAACACTTGGCTTAATCTAATTTCTATTGATCTTCAAAAAGCCTTTGATTTGATTAACCACAATTTACTCATGCATAAACTTATAAATGAATTCCACATTGAAACTTTCCTTGTTAAGCTCGTTGCCTCTTTTCTTTCTAATAGATCTCAAGCAGTTAAATATCTAAATTGTTTCTCAGATCATCTCCCCATATTTAATGGCAATCCTCAGGGGACTATTCTAGGCCCCCTCCTTTTTTCACTTATGATTAATAGCGTTTCAACCCTTTATGACAATAGATGGAAATTTGTTGATGACTTGACAGTTTTAGAGATATGTCATAAAAACATCTTTAGCAACCCAATGGGCATACTCCAAGATATTGCCTGTGAGGCCTCGTCCCTTGACATGACTGTTAACCCTTCTAAATTCGCAAGAGTCTCAGTAAGTTTCCTTAAATCCCCTCCCCTTTTTCTTGCTCCTATACCTCCTGAAACCGCTGTCACATCTCTTAAACTCCTTGGTGTTACAATTCTTCTAATTTGAAATAGGATGCCCATATAAATAATATCCTACGACAAGCAAACTCCTCGCTTTCCCTCCTTAAACTTTTAAATAAATTCAGTTGCCCCCAATCACATTTACTACAAGTATACATTACTTGCGTGCGTCCCATATTAGAGTACGCTTGTCCTGTGTGGCACCCTGGTCTCTCTAATGAAGCAACACGAAAAATTTAAAATGTCCAAAAGAGAGCTCTAAAAATTATTTTTAAAGAGGGCAAGATACCGTATTTGTATTTTGTTAAATATTTCAAACCTAGAGACCCTCGAGAGACGAAGAAATAATTTGTGCCTCCGTTTTGCAAAAAATGCCATAACAAACCCTCGGACGGCAAGTATTTTCCCCAAATGTCACTCCCCATCCAGATTACGGCCGCCTCGAGCTGTTTCTGATCCTATCCCTGTTTTGTCCCCAATTCACTGTGTTACTTCGAGATATGAAAAAACTTTTCTCCCGTTTATTACAGGAAAATTGAATAAAATGCCCCAATAGTTTCTTTTTTTTTTTACTTTCTTATCTTTATATTATCTTTAGCTATAATTGACACAATTAATAGTTTCTATTTTTTACCTAACCAATTTCTTGTATTGCCAGTGTAGCAAGTGTTTAATAAATTTTTATTTTAATTTCATGTTCGAACTTATTTTTTACTTCATATTTTTATCTTTTACCTGACCTCAGAATTTTGATCTTTTTATTTGACTTGATTTGTGTGTTATTGTCTGTTATTTGACTCAGAATGCGAATTCGGCCTTCAAAGGCTAGTGATAGTTCATTTTTGGAATAAATCTTATCTCTTATCGAAACATATTTGATTCATGGCACACAAAGGCTCAAGCCGGATCTCGTAATTGTTAAGTTAGGTGTGGCCTACATTGTGGATGTTACGGTGGCTTACGATCACCCCTCGGTATTCAATAGAGCAGCTGAAAAAAAGATACGAAAGTATGGCGTACTTACTCCTGAGGACATGCCCTCTGGCTTAGGTGAAATTTTCAGGCTTGAGGTCATCCCTGTTGTACTTGGGGATCGGGGAGGTTGGATAAGTTCCAACTCGAAGATTAACAAGATTCTTGGTATATCACATAGCTTTGCCAAGATTAACGGCATCCGGGTAATTAAAGCAAGCTTATTGATGTTGAGGTTACATAGTAGCCTTCAGACCTCACGAAACGGCAATTGTAACAATGCATTAACCCTCACCAGTAGAAGTGCTTGACGTCGTAGGAATTTAGTAGTATGTGGTAATCAATTGAATGTGTGCTCCAGTGTTGTTAACGCAGATTTATTGACCTATGCAGTAACGGCCCCTGGCCAGTCCAGGTAATGGGGGACTGACCAGGGGATGTCGCGTGCGGCAAGTGCTCCGCGCGGGGGCTAGAGACTCGGGTTAAACCGCAACGAAAAGTAATTTCGGTTCGCAAAAATTCCTGGATGTTGGACGGACTTGTTCCTATGGACATGCTCCACTAAACCCAACAAGCCAGTTATGAGTTTGCTTCACTCCCATTTACGGGACCGTCCAAAGGCAGGGCTGGATCTCTTCGGAGGTAAGGGACGAGTGCCTATGGCAGATGTGGGACTGCTCTGTCGGGGCAGATCGCCTTCTCTCAGAAGAGGTTTGGGAGGTCTGGTCAGTAGGTTCGGCCTCAACAGACAAGAACCGCCCAAGACGCTGGGACTGAGACGAGATGGACCACAGGCAGGGTCCCTATGGCCAAGCCCGTAGCCAGGACGGGTCTGTATGTGGAAACATGGGTGCTGGAAGGTTATAGCTGGAACAGTAATTCTAGCCAGGTTATAGTCCAAGTAATTGAGAGGCAAATGTTTAAATGGCTGGGGCACGGGTAAATGGCAGGAGTATGAATGACCCTCTTATTGGACACATACTTGTCAGGTTAGTTTTTGGAAAGGCATGCCTGCCTAGAGTCTTAGGCATGCTGACAAGAATTTAAAAAAGAGGCAAACAAGGCACACCCGCCTCTGGCCTTAAGAAGGTTGACTAATAATTTAAAATTGACATAGGACCATAAATTTGCTTGAAATAACAGGCAAAACCATCGTTTAAAGCCATTTTTATCTTTCAAATAGTACCTATTCGTTGCCTAAGCTTAGCCCCAAATTCGGAAAAAAATTTGAATTTTTCACAAATTTTTTAAATTTTTGGGTCACTTGCCCGAGACTCTGGGCGGGTGGGCGCCCCCAAATATTGTCCCAAATTCCTCTCTCAATTTAGCACTTGTTCACGGATGCCCAGCGTCTCCAGTCACTGTCCCAATAGTATCTATTCATTGTCTCAGCTCAGTTTAGAAAATCTGAGCCAATGTCCACTTGTTCAAATTTAGGGTCACTTGCCAGAGACACTGAGAAGGTGATGTGGGCACCTTCAAAAAGTTGTCCCAACTTCCACTCTCGCCTTGGACCTTATTCACTGATACCTAACACAGTCAACGGTTCGACTGTTGCCCAAGAGGTCCCAACGCCATTCTCTACACACATAACAAATCGAGTTTTTTTTTTTTTATTTAGACTTTAAAATGGTGTAAATATATATCTCAGTAAAATTGATAATATTAAATGCCTTTTCACCTAATTAAAAGATCTAATTTAAAATACTATAACCAATGAACACATACTAATACACCAATACTGAGCTAGTGAATTTCAACAATTCAGGCTGGTGGACTAAGACCCCAATTCTGAGCTAGTGAATTTCCACCATTCAGGCTGGTGGACTAAGACCCCAATTCTGAACTAGTGAATTTCCACTATTCAGGCTGGTGGACTGAGACCCCAATACTGAGCTAGTGGATTTCCACCATTCAGGCTGGCTGGTGGACTAAGACCCCAATTCTGAGCTAGTGAATTTCAATCCTTCTGGCCGGTGGACTGTGACCCCACTTCTGAGCTAGTGGATTTCGACCATTCAGGATGGTGGACTAAGACCCCAATTCTTAGCTAGTGGATTTCAACCATTCGGGCTGGTTGACTGAGACTCCAATTCTGAGCTAGTGGATTTTAACCATTTAGGTTGGTGGACTTAGCAGTTAGACTGTTGCCCTAGCGGTAACTATGCCATGCGCTACACACATACCAACAATTTTTTTTCTTTTTTTTTCACATGGGGTCCCAATCTAGCTTATGTCCATCGCTTAGCATTCAGGCTTTGACAAATAAAGCCCAGATAGTCAATTTTTGGGGGCGTTCCACTGGCCCAGCGTCCTAAGCAAATGACCCAAAAATTGAAAAAATTAAATTTGCTTCGTTTACGGGACATTACTGTGCCAATTAATTGGTACTAGTATTAGCGTAAAAAAAAAAAAAAAAAACTTTTTGGTACATTTCGACAGAATAGTTGGTGTGTTTCGCTACTTAAAATTTTAATTATTAAAAAATGACCAAACAAACCCGACACTCTATTATTCTGTGTATATGAATTGAAAATTTATAAAATATAATTATGATAAGAAGTCTTGAATGTGATGAGGAAATTAATTGTTAAGTGTAGTACATATTTGTTAGCATCATTTAAAAAACTCAAAGAAAATAATGACGAGAGAGAATATATACTTACAAAAAAAATAAGCTTTTCGGTCGGTCACTTGCCCGTGTACCATGTACAATGTTTTACTTTAAAATATGAAAAGTTTACTTCATTCTAATACGCTTCCGATTCAAATCAAACCCCCTTGATTAAGCTTGGAAATCTGCCTTAAAATTCTCATTTATTTATCAGCCAAATATCCCTTTAAAACCAGAGATGATTAATTCGGAAGTACTTCATGGAACTTTGTAAAACTATTGTTCAACGAAACAAAAGGCTCTTGAAATTTCAGACGCTATTGATAAATTTCAAAGGCGAAAAACTGCGGGTTTTTGCACGTACCAGATTAATGAGATGGATTGGAATTTCGTTGAAGTATTTTGAAAAACATAGTGGGACATTGTTTAAAACATTAGTTTGGTAGTTTTTAGAAGTACTCTCAGGAATGTGTATGCTTAATGATGAGAATATTACAAAAAACTATTGGGTAGTTTTGGCCGCATAATGTTTGATTTTGTCAGCATAAGAGTAAAGAGACGGGCCCTCCGTGTGGAGATGAACCAATCAGGAAATAGTGTTTATTGCTCAGAAGCAAACTTCGTGTTATATGGTAGAGAAGAAGTGTTTTTCGATTATTATGTTATGAGCATTTCTGATATAATCACTGCTTCATTGTAAATTGCGGTATGTTCTTTTGCCTACTGAATTTTGAAGCCGCTTGTTTAATTATGTAATTTTAATAGATCAATTACTTTTCTATTTTCATAGTCTTATTTTATATGTTTGTATCTAGATTTCAAGAGTAGCCCTCTAGTTCGTATGCTGTCCATTGGAACGCTCCCAGGGATCTGATGACCTATGAAGAATGTTTACGGCGCCTATTTGACTAGCTCACTATTTTAAACTACCCCCATATCATTTGGTGTAGTTTAAATGCCACATTTGGCAGAAGCTAAAGGTAATATTTAGCACGGTTGTAACTTCGGATTGAAGCCTCTCTGATCAAATTGGTCATTTCACAAGGAAAATCAAATTCAGTAATTAGCCAATATTTTACAGGTCCAATTCTATAACGCCACAGAAAACAACCATGTCAATCAAATAACGCAACAGATGGCGCGGCCTCCAACTTGGATGAGGTATACGAACTAGTTAGGCTAAAGATTTCTCAATTTAAAATTTAAAATATTTGCTAGATACAGACCTATAACAATTTTTTTTTATTTTTCTAAGCCTATTGCTACTAAGCTACAATAGGGACACCCCTTTTAAATATCTCATAGGAGATAATATATCTCCCAAATATGATGAGTAAAAGTAATTTATTTAAGTTTATAATTTCACTAATTAAACAAAAAGCCATCACTAGGTTGGTAAACCATGACGGAGGAATTAACTGCCTTATTACTTGCGCAAAAATTAGTCGCAAAAAATGTAGAATTAACCAAAGCTATACCACAATATGACGGACAGACGGACATTGACGAATTTAACATACAGCTAGCACAGTTTGTAGAGTTGACTAGAAGCGACCTAAAATCTTTAATAAGCATGCTTCTTCTAAGGCTAAAAGGGCAAGCATTAACTTTTGTAAAACAAATAGAACAGAGCGTCGGAGAAAATAATCATTTGCCGATAAACACAATAGAAAAACTATTTACGGCATTTAAGAACAGATTTGTTGAGACAAGCTAAACAAACAAACTTACGCATGGAATGTTATGTTTTGATCACACACAAAACGTACAGGAATATCTAAATAACATAGGAATCTCAATAGAAGCAAAGTACGGCAAAGGCTCAGGAGAATTATACGGAAAAATTATACTAAATGCATTTTTGCAAGGCCTTCCTCCAAAACTATATAGGATGGCATTTTCAAAAAATATCCAGACACTTGACCTTGCAGTTCAAGAAGTAGGGCGAATGATAGAATTGACTTAATTGTAGCAAATCATAGTAAGGCAAAAATAAATAACATAAGCGAATCGAAAACAAGCTCATCACCCTTGGAGGTTAGTGATCAGGAGCACCCAAATTTCTTTTCAAGAGATAATTTCCCAATTCAACAAAGAACCAGAACACAAGAAACCGCCAGGCAAAAAACAGTACGTTTTCAGCCTATGAAACCAAACATTTATAAAAGTAACCCAGTAATAAGATGTTACAACTGTAATCGAGTTGGACATATCGCAAAAGAATGTCGTTTTAGAAATGGAATGGCAACATCATTTAATGATGAAAACACCAGAAATACACGATATTATGGAAATGATTTGTTCGGGAGAACAAATTTTACTACCAGAGGCATACAAGGGTACACATAGGACGCAATCTTCCCACAATACCCCCAAGTCCGCCAACCAGCACCTAATAATGTATAGGGACAAAACCCGTATAACTCTCCCCCCAGTAGAAAAAATAACTATCGGCCGACGGCAAACGCAAATTTTTCAAGCCGACGGCAAATAGCTAACTGGCCCGCGAAACATGAAAATTTCTCAAGCCGACGGCACTTGCAGTCAGCACCAACAACAAGCACTAATGCATGAAATACAAATTATCATAACAATACGTGGCAAAGGAAGACAGATGTGAATCAATTAGACGCATCTATGGAGCCTCACGTATCTTGAACCTCCGTCACAAGCACCTCTATATGAAATCAATTCCCAGGGAAACGCATTAGGCCCCTCAGAAGAATAAACTGGACCCAGATGGGGCCTCGAATATTTTACAGGTACAAACCCATAGTAGTACCGTCCTTCAGAAATTAAAATAATAAGTTACCCATATTCAATAATTTTTGTGTCGAAAATATCTATTTTAAAGATTTAATTGACAGTGGTCCAACGGTTAGCATTATAAAGTCAGTCATATTTAATATGTTGCCCCTGCATATCAAACGACTGAAAGATTTAAATAATCCGAATGTAAAGATCTTAACAGGACACAAACTGAACACGAAAGGGTCAAGTAGCCTTGACCTGAAAAGAGACATTAAAGTCTTTTCGACAAGTTTTATGCTATTCAACAATTTCCCGTACGCTGCCATCGTAGGCACAAATTTTTTAAGGTCAAATAAAATATTGTTAGATGTAGCTAACGAAAAGCTCGTGTATCCGGCCAAGCCAAGAGGTTCCCCTCCTTCAACCCCTACCTCAAGGAATATTAATCGAAATTACAAAGAAGATGTAACGGTTAATAAAATCTCCGACGGTATAATGCCACAATCCTTTGAACCTTTTGTAACGAGACACAAGGTACATTCGCTACCAAGAGGACGGGACATAGCTAGAAACCCATTTGCTTATTCCGTGCGGTATCGGAAAGATAAAGTAAATGCAGTTAATAAATGGATTGAATCCGCAAAGATAAAAATTGGAGATATGCGACAGTATAGGTCAAAAGAAATCAAAGAGATAGTGGAATTGTGGAAAAAAGTAGGGAACCCTAATGGAGTTCAGGCGCAGTCAACGTTACTGTCGAATAATACTAGTCTAAATTTAATAGATAATGAAAATAAAGAAAATTATTATGGATTTGCAATACGGAAAACAAAAATTCCACCCAGGACAATGCAAAGGATCCAAATATCTCAAATGGTTGAACCGGTGGATAGCAAATCCGAAATATGGTTCGCCATCCCATCAAAAGAAATTCCCGAAAATTTGTTATGTGAAGAACAAATTATATCTTATGATAAAGGTGAAGGTTTTATTTGGGTGACTAATAACCATGAAAATGATACTATTACGATAAAAAAGGGAACATGTTTGGTTCAAATCCAAACTATTTCGGAAGATGACTTAAATAAGTGGGTAAATTCCAAAAGAAACCTAGTTAATAGCATTAATACATCAATTAACAAATACCCCCTGACTAAAGCGCAATTTTTAAATAAGTTTAATATGGATCATATTACTGATTCGGAACTCAAAAAGAAATTATGTGAATTATTGTGGAATTTTAGAGACGTATTTTCAACGTCTTAAGATGATATAGGATTGATACAATTTTACCAACACTCTATTTTAACGACGGGGTTGCCCGTCGCGAAACAGCCATATCGTGTACCGTATAAACACAAAGAGTGGCTAAAAAATAAAATTCGCGAGTTAGAAAAAAATGAGATTATACGCCCCAGTATAAGTCCGTATTAAGCTCCAGTGATTTTGATCCCAAAAAAGAATGGTGACATGAGATTCGTAGTGGATTATAGAGCTCTTAACAAGAACGTAGTGAGTGATAAATGTCCCTTATCAAGAAGAGATAAGATTTTTGATTCCATATCAAGTAAGAAAAAATTCTTTACCTCCTTGGATCTCACCCAAGGATACCATCAAGTAAAAATAGCAGAAAAATATGTCTATAAAATTGCAGTTTTCACAAGTGAAGGTGGTTCGTATGAATATTTGAGAGTACCATTCAGACTTAAAACGAGTTCAAGCGCGTTATGTAGACCCTTATTGCATTTATTAAGAGGATTGAAGAATATTATACATTTTGTTGATGACGTTATATGCGTATGGGAAAATGTGGAGCAACATTTAGCAACGTTAGCTAAAGTGTTTGAAAAATTCAGAGAAGGCAATTTAAAATGCCGGCCTGATAAGGTTAATATATTAAAAGGAAAAATTAAATTTTTGGGAATGGTAGTGACGCAAGGAGAAATATCTCCGGATCCGGATAAAGTAAAATGCGTTGAAAGGCTCAAACCCCCTAAGACTATGAAGGAACTAAGAGGAATTTTAGCTCTTACTGGATAGTTCAGAAAATTTGTCCGAAATTATGCCCAAATTGCGAAACCACTTACGGAATTAACCAAAGGGAACTCCCAAAATGTTGCCTGGTCCCAGGAAGCCCAAACTTCCTTAGACCGCCTCAAAAAGGCACTCACCTCGGAACCCATATTAGCACTTCCAGATTTCGAGAACGGAAAGTTCGTAGTTACGACTGATGCCAGTTCCAAGGGCATTGGCGCCATTCTGTCACAAATAATCCCAGTAGAAAACCCCAATTCTCTAGAGGAAGCGTCCAAACAAAAAGTAATAGAAAAAGTTATATGTTATTCGAGCAGAACCTTAACAAAGGGTGAAAGTAATTATTCCGCCATCAATTTGGAATTATTGTCTATAATCCATCACTTGGATAAATTTAGACATTATTTGATTGGTAGAAAATTCATACTACGTTCGGACCACAAAAGCTTGCAGTACCTGCACACATTTAAAAACCCCACGGGAATTCTTAAATACCGTGTTTATATTCGATGTCTGCGACCCAATTCAGTTCATCGTCACACCACTTAGCCCGTTTAATTCCCGCGAAATGCTCGTTGTGTTCTACCGGGTGCTAGTGTCGCATATGCTGTCTAAGACCCGACGCAGATGTAAACTCCCTGCCACAGCCAGTTTACCGTGTTTATATTCGATGTCTGCGACCCAATTCAGTTCATCGTCACACCACCTAGCCCGTTTAATTCCCGCGAAATGCTCGTTGTGTTCCACCGGGTGCTAGTGTCGCATATGCTGTCTAAGACCCGACGTAGATGTAAACTCCGTAAGATAATAAACTTACAAGATGTAAACTAATCCATTTTTCATTTCAGCTCTCCAGAATCTCATGCATGACTTTCTTCATGAAGATCTAAGTTCAAAAGTTCTCCATAAATTGGAAAACGAAAACTAAAAAATTTATGACTCTTAACTCAACAAAACTAATTCTGTATTTTTGTTTGAGTCTGGGGCTTTTAGCAAAATCCATGTTCTATATCTATAAAATATGTTATATAAGAAATTGTATATTAAAAGTATATTACAAAAAATATAGTAAAGACCACTCGTAGGCATTACAGACTAGTTTTTGCTTTTTTTCCAAATGATAATCTTATATATATATGAAATCCAAATGATAATATATATATATATATATATATATATATATATATATATATATATATATATATATATATATATATATATATATATATATATATATATATATATTTTTTATATATATATATATATATATATATATATATATATATTTTTTTATATATATATATATATATATATATATATATATATATATATATATATATATATATATATATATATATATATATATATATATATATATATATATATATATATATATATATATATATATATATATATATATATATATATATATATATATATATATATATATATATATATATATATATATATATATATATATATATATATTATATATATATATATATATATATATATATATATATATATATATATATATATATATATATATATATATATATGTATATATATATATATATATATATATATAGCTGATTTCAGGGGATATTTCAGGGGTGATTTGGGCCTTGTCAGACATGTTTTTCGAGGTTCAATAGACAAAACTAAACTTCCTCATATCATGTATTCAAAGATGGTCTCTTTGTAAAATACTGGTTTCACCTGGAGGGAATATAATCATGTTTTTTCAATATAAGTAAAGATGCAATTAGTGTTTCTTGAACAGTTGAAAATAACAACTTGAAATAACAAGTTAGTCTCGAACATTTTCAAGCACTATTGGCAGATTTGAAAAGGTACGGGATTTTCACAAGATAATGCAAATGAGATGGAGAGGAATTTCATAAAAAGTATTAGACAGAGTAGGATAGAGTAGGACATTATTTAAAATTTAATATGAGGTTTTATAAAGTATATAGACATTTGGTGATTATAATATAGTCAATAAACCAATGGGTGGTTTCGCAGAATAATAGTCTGATCTTTTCAGCATGAGAGTAAAGTGGCGGGCCCGCCGCGAGGAAATGGGCTAATTGAAAAATAGGAATTATTGCTCAGAATCAGAACTCGTGTTATAGAGGAGAAAAAGAAGTGTTTTTGGGAGGATATAGTACCGTTCTCGTATCTGCCATCGCCATTGCGAGATTATTATTTTTATATCGCCCATTGCTGTTGCTACTGTTTGTATTACTAAAGTTCGATGCTGTACAATTAAATATGTAAGTCTAATAAATCTATTACTCTTCTATTTTCACTGTCTCAGTTTGCATGTTCGTATTTAGCTTTCAAGAGTAGCCATCTAGTTCGAATGCTCTCCAATTGGTAACGCTCCCAAGGTATCAGACAATTTCACGAAGAATGATTACACGCCTGGATTGATGACTCCCTGGCCAAATTGTTCACGTCAAAAAGGAATTTAATTTTATTGGTGAATCCATTTTTAATTTTCTCCAATAGGGTGTTGCTCTGTCAAACAATTATCATATCACCTAACCTGTACAATCAAATTTAAGCGACAACCAACCAACCACACCGAATCCCCCCCCCCCATAAAATTAATCCCAGTAAAAATAATAACGCCAAAAGGTCCCAAAAAGTTCATCTTCGGAGAGTGCAGGAGTTAGATTATACTATATCTCCAAAATCTCAAATTTTCCCCGATATAATTTTGACCCCGTCTCCCCCCCCCACCAAAAGATGCCCAGACAATATGGTTTACCTTGCAACATCAATAGAAAGGCTCTTGTCATTGCAGGAAGAATTGAAAAGAGCTGTAGAAATCCCCGGTAATACTGTAAAGAAAACTTCCACAGATTCAACTAAGACGATACTGAGAGAAGCTATGGATTTAAAAAATTTCCCCCTAAAAACGAGTCAGAGTACATTGTCTAAGAACAAAAGTCCCAAGGATTACCAGCAAGGACAATATCATGATATAACTGTGTCCAATGTCAAACCTAATCAATGGACAATATGGAGGGAAACCATAGTGCAAAAAATGCCCCCTCCCCCTGAGGACATGGCATTCAAACAGTGGAGGAACCCCGCAAAAACTCTTGATTCCTCCCAAAGCTCTCATTATTATTATCGACAGAATTATATTGACATTCAGGCACTGCGATTCAAATTATTATACACTTATTGTAGACTTGGTTATTATTTGCCGTCATTTGAAGTGACCCATTGCTGTACACCTAAACATTTAAGTCTCAATAAAACCACTGCTTTTCTATTTTGTGTTTATTTTATTTTATATGTCTGTATCTAGTCACACGACAGGTAAGTAGTTCGTATGTCTCCAAGGTACGTTCCCAGGTTATCTGATCTCCAGATAGCTCGAGGAAAAGAGGTCACATTTATATGGCTACACATTTTATTTTCTCTCAATAATTGAGGGTGGCGCGGTCATAAATTTACTTCACTCCCCATTGCTGTGGCGCAAGCCTTGATGGCACAATCTTTAGCGCTATAAGCGGTGCTATCGGAGAACTTATAAGGTGTAAGTTCGCAGCTTTAAAGTACGATATTAGATTTGACGCAGTCAATATTTATGACCACAATTGCCTCAGTCATTTCTTTTTATCACTACAAATGGCGCGGTCGGTTTTTTTTTGTAGTTACATCAAATTAATGTAATCGTGTGACGAAAAATTTAATTTTATTATCTTTTCATTAAATTTTTTTCGTTTCAGGTACACCCCCTGGTGTGAATTTTTGTTAAATAAAAAGAAATTATCAAATAAAAGAGCATTCATAGAAGTGTGAGAATTTTAAAGTGTGAGAACCTTCGAGAAGCCCTTCAGGATCATCCATTTCAAAGAGAGGTTGTTGCAGAATTTAATAGGAACTTTGAAGATAACAACGGACTCATACCCTAGGCACCAGCACTACCAGAGGGTCCAGAACTAGTTCCCGTCGTTGATGAAATTCCAGGCAATAATACATCGATTTGGTATACTTATCAACCCATCAATGAAACTGACATAAGAACCGGAGACATATTGGAATTCCAAAGAGTCAAAGAGACAAGGATTGGATCCTTTCCTTACCAACACTGGGCCAGCTACATTGGCCCGTTTAAAATTAAAGCAGAAAATGGTGAAATAATTAAATTTAGACACGCAGTATCACACTTTAATGGAAGGTCTCCTGGGTACGAGGAACCATACCCATGCGTTCGTTCAGAACTTAGGGCCCCTTCGCTTGGCCACTTAGAGGAACAAATTAAAGAGAGCGTGGCCTGGAGAATAAACAACGCAGATCTTCCTGATCATAGGAAAAAGGAGAGAATGGAGATTTTTGTACTCGCCTTGACGGCAGCAAAATATGATTCTTCACCAGTGGCAGAAGAATTCAGAACCTACAACATTATTTCAAGAAACTGTGAGCACTACGTAAAGTATATTGGTTTTGGAATCAATGTTTCAGAACAGACGAAACTAAAGAACATTTACCAAGCACTTCGCCAAGGCCTAACCTTCAAGATTGATTAATCTTGTTAATTTTGTTATTTTATGCCATTAAAATATATATGTTTCTATATAAAAAAAAAAAAAATTGTAGCGATATAAAGAAAATTGTAGCGATAAAAAGAAAATGACTGAGGCAATTGTGGTCATAAATAATGGAGGAAAGAGGATGGTGATCGACCATAATCATTTATGGCAGGAAATTACGTCGGGAGGGAGTAACTTTAGAGGGGTAGCACATCAATTGTGCAGTGTCAACATTAGACAGCAATAATTCGTACTGGTTTTTATACACAATTCCAATTACGATTTAAAGTTTATTTTAACTGCTTTGGCCCACATTGCCAAAAGAGGAGTTGTGGAAAGCGTACGGATAGATGTGTTTTTTCGTAAAATATCATACCCAAATCATCGGAGAAGCTACTACTGCTAGCATTCATGTGGAAAAAAGTTGACAAGGGTATCAAGTGAATGAAAAAAAATCCGTTTTATAGACTCGGTCATTAAGGTACAGAAGAACGGTCATTGATTCATGTACAGAAAAGCGACAATTTTGATAGCTTCCCCCTCCTTAACCAGCGCTTCCCCGATGACGAAATGTATTATTTATTAACGTGTCCCTTAGTTTGTCACGGTTTTTCTATACCCTCTGTTTCCACCTTTCGGTGGTTGGGTATCACTGTTACTAATTCAATTTCCGGCCTACGGCAGCACACTGTACGTGATGTTCAAAAGAAAATTCAAATGGGCTATTCTAAGATTGTTGCCAATCGAGAGAAGTATAATAGGCGTGCACTGGGTAGGCTATGTGCTACATTCTGGGACCATTTTGTCCTTTATCTTTCTGGTCTTTATCCCCTTCTAAAGATGATGTTAAGCAGATCCGGACTTTTTATTTCAGATATTGTAAATTTTTGGTTTATCTCCCCCCCCCTGGCACAGTAATGGTAAGATGGTAATTCTTAAGTTTTGTTTACCTGATATAAGTGCTAAGTTGGCCGTGCTGTATTGGAGGTTGTCAGAATCCTCTTTTTATTGTCCATCGCTTCATCATCCCTGGGTCCGTCTGTTCGGTTAATCTCATTGTACTGTTTTTTTTATTTTTAGTTTTTTTTATTTGCAGTGTATTTTATTTGCAGTGTATTTCATTTTCCTTTTTTTCTTGTGTTACTCCACTAAATAAATTATATAAATTAATAAATTATTTTTATTATAATTATAATTATTTTAGAATCTTTGGTATGAAAAATACTTCTTTTTATTCTGAGGAATAGTAGAGACTAGTAGCACGTATAAATTCACCTAAAAATAGGTATAAATATGCATTATTAATTTTATTCTTTTTATAGGTTCCCTCAACCTCTATAAACATTACCGAAGACATGATATATCATGCAAAGTCCGGTGATTTTGAGAAGGGGCTTGATGCCCGTGATTGTTTGAGAAAGTTTTCTTTTAATGAAGCCAGCAAATTGTCCGGAAATTCGAAGTTTTTTTGGAGAAGGTCTATGATTTTTTTAAATACTTGTTTTACTACAACTGTGCCTCGAGGCTAGATGAGGTGTCATTACCGCCCATTGAAGCATTTTACAAGTCTTTTACTGAAAGTCAGTGCACAACTGGTGACTATGAATTGGCGAAGAGGGTTGATGGTACGAGTCTGTTGGTACGATGACGGCTAGGGTCCGGTGGTACCTCTGTCGTAGGAAACCACCTAGGTGTACCAGGTAAGGGACCCGTTATATATCACCTGACTGTAATGAAGAGCACAAATAAAGATCAAATGACTGTCCGCGTAGCCTCGGTTGGTGACAGACGGGGTGAGAGTCAAGAGAGTGAGAATGCTAGTCGGCCACATCGCGAGAACCAGGGTCCTTGTTCGTCAGTATCCAGTGGTTGAAAAGAACCCTGATCCGGAGTCCAGGAATACAAGAGTATGGCATGTGTCGTTTGTGGATATAAGGGTCGGGCATATAAGCTTCTGGCGGAGCATATAACTCAGAAACACCAAGTGAGAAGTGTGACTTGGCAGTTCCCGAAGTGTTCACGAACCTTCGACAAGTTGTCGTTGGTAAGTGGGCACTTCCTGCACTGCAAAGGTTCTGGCCCGCGAGGTGTGGCTTTCTTTTGGCATTCTTATTTTTACTAAGAGCAATACGTCAATACAGCAATGTTCAAATTTTGGAGAAATTTATACAAAATGGAAAATGATTTTTGAACAGTCTTGTTTAAGTAGCCGGACTGAATTTATGCCATTTTTGCCAAATTATTTACTGAAACTCTATTGTCTGACTATCTTTGCATGAGTATCTAAATAAAATTATTGCTTATTATTTTGTCTTTATTTGTGGAACCAGATACAAGGCTTAATTATCATGACCATTGAAGTCCCAATAAGGAATCAATTAGTAAAGAAGAAAAAGATCATATCTAGCCCCGGGGGCATCCCGAGGGGAAGGGACGCCCCCCCCCCCCCCAGTTTTTGGTATTTGGTAAAATTTGCGCGGAAGACGAAAATTTTGGCCGAAATTTTGGCAAATCGGTCGAAATTTAGCAACATTCTTGATTTCTTCAGAGATTTGGCATAAATCCGGCAGCAATTTTTTACAATTTACGCCGATCCCCCCCCCACCACATAAATGTAGCCTCGGGACGCCACAGTGAAACCCTCATCCTTCGATTTATAAATAACATCATAAGGTAAAGGTAACAAAGCTTCATCAGATTTCATCTGCCATAATTCATATGAATGAGTGAATCAAACACTTAATCTTCATACTCTTAACCTCACAACATTGAATAGATGATTCGAAATAAGTTCAACCTTTAAAAATCCCTCCCTCCATCATAACACAAATACAATAGAAAGGTATTTGACAATTCTTACAGTTGGCTTATTCTTTTTTGTATGTTTAGTGAAATTTTAGTTCTGTTGTGTCAAAGTTCCGTTAAAACTTGAAGGAGTAAATTTAGGTCTTTTGAGAACAAATATATTTCCTTAAATTTTTTTTAAGAAGGTTCGAAGGTGACAAGTACTGTTCAGAATTTGAGCTTAAAGTTGATAATTTTGACATTTATCAAGTGACATTTTTCATCTACTATGAAACAGAATAAAATATATCTCTTAATATATTCAACTAAAACAAACAAAAATCGAATATCAAATAACATTCCTTGACTCTTAGATGGTAAGGCTAGAGTAATTGCTTATCAGTTTTAGTAAATGGTCCAAGGATAGCGACTATACATTTTTACCAAATTGATGGTCTGAAAGTGATTAGCAAAATTAAAAACAAGAAATTGATTAGAGAAATTACATATGCAACAAGAAATTTTTTGAAATTGTAAAGTTGCTCAAGGTTAATAAAATTTGCAGGTACAGATTTACATTTCTAATTCCTTAAAGATAAATTTGATGCTCCTTTCTTTCCTGATGTGGGTTTAAACTATTCTATATTTTCATTAACAATGCTCCAAGAAACAATAGTAATAAAATTAGGCTGTATGATGATGATTTGAAACTTATTGGATCTGTTGACACACAGCAGGGAATGACGTCAATACAGTCAGATCTAGACAGTTTCTGTAAATGGGCATATATATGGAGGCCCAAGTTTAATGCTGAAAAGTGCAAGGTTCTCCATTTTGGAGGAAACTGCAAGGACAATAAACTGCAATAGCAATGCTAATTGTCATCAAATATTGGTTGACCAATTTCTAAGAATACCTTGGAGAGATTTGGGGTTGTTGTATATTAAGACCTTAAATTCAACTGCCATACCCAATCTTCAGTAGCAGGGACAAACCAAACTCTTGGTATCATCAAGAACAATCACCCTTAGATCTGGAGCAATAATTATCAAACTTTAAAAGAGCTTGGTGAGACCAAGATTGGAATTTGGAATGTTTGACCACATCTATTAATAAAACACTGGATGGCTCTTGAATCAATCCAAAGACAGGCAACAACATGACTAAAGGGCCTCAAAGATAAAGAGTATGCGTGCTGACTGCAGAGCCTTAAGGTACCAACTCTAACATACCATAAAAAACCATCAACAGCTTCAAAACAAATTTCAACAAGGACTAGGTGACTAAACCATGGCTCACACAACGGGATGCAGCAGATGTCCTGTAGCCATATTATCACTGACGGGCATACACACTGGATTTGTCCATATTGCAAGCAAGTGTGATCTAAGGTAATAAATTTGAAGAATTAATTAAGGAAAAAAGTGAATATATCACTTGATGCCTTTTTTGTGCTCTTTCTTGATTCAATAATTGGTTCTATGAGAATTACACTTTGAGCTATTTAAGGGTTAAAAGTGCTTAAAACAGCTCATAGTAATCAAAAGTTTAAAATATGTTTCTACAACAACAACTGACTAGTGAGAAATAATTGCCATTTGTAGCATATTCAGGACCAGTAATTGTTATTTTCATTAGAATGGATAATAAAATATGATTTTCTAGGAAAAAATAATAACCATTTACATATCAGCTACAAATGGCAGTTCTTTCTCACTAGCAAGTTTTTTTTTAGAAACATTTTCTAAAACATTTTGTTACTATGAACGGTTTTACCTTTTTCGGCCCCATTAAGGGATCAAAATGGAATTTGTCCAAGAATCAATCATTGAGCTAAGAAACAGCATAATAACAAAATCCATAAGAAATACTCACTTTCATCCTAGCTAAATCATGGGTAAACATGGGGTAGTTCACATTTCTGACCTATAAATAAAGTGAACATATCACTCAATGCCTTTTTTATGCTCTTTCCAAGTATAGTAATTAATTTTGTTGCAAATTAAATTTTATGCCTTTTACAGAACCTAAAAGATGATTCCTTTTCTCCTAAATACCTTATATACCTCTGCTAGCATCAATCTTGTGAATACGAAAATAAACTCGCCACCCCCAACTCGTCTCTCCGCCCTATAACAGTGGCTACTACCTTCTGTGAGCTTTTCGAACTTCTATTCATTGACCATCTGAACGTGAAATGCTATGTTCCACCTTACCAATTTGGATTCCATCCACGTCTCGGTTGTGCCCACGCTTTGTCGGTTGTCGCGTACCCATTGATCGATGCTGATGCATCAGGTGAAACTCGTGTTAGCCGGGCACAATGTTCGTAAAGCGTTCAATTGTCTCATTTACGCTGCTATTCTACTCCATTCAAGTCCCATTCAAGTTCTCTTCGAGACGACTGTACAGCATGGCACTGTAAAGGGTGTTGATGGTTTCTTAGAATGATCTCCTATTTCACTAAAATATATCTATGAAGGGAAAGATTAAAGTACAAACCACAATCTTTGCGTGCTTCCACAATCGTACTTTGGCTATTTCAAAAAGTAATCAAAACACATGACCATCCAAAGATTCCATATGCTCTAGAAATGTAATAGTTATCTCTAATGTCTGTATTAAAAACCATTTGAATTTTGAAATCTTATATCCCTAAGTTACGTCCGTTATCTGTAAGTTTAATTAATCATAAATCTGAAACGTAAAGTAGTTTTATTACGACAGTTTATGCAGTTATTTAAGAAATTTGTGGATAGGAGAAAAAATTTAGTATTTGAAGCACTTAAGACAATCTTTTAATGCTTTGCACTATTACGGTTTTTGTGTTAATTTTGGTTCGTGAATTGATTCAGGTAATGAAAATAATTAATTGACTTTGGTTCACAATAATACTTTACCTTTGAACTAAGAATAGAACGTAGTCTAAAATGTGTCAGTTATTAATATGCAAATATATAAATATACAAAATACGGACCAGTTTGCTATTTGGCTCGTGTTGGATCATGGATAAAACATTTTATGGTCTAGAAACCAAAAAATAACTTGAAATAAAATTTACGGATGAAAAATATTCGTAGACTGGTTAAAATAACAGTCCTGGGCAGCACATCCTCTAAATAGATTTAAGCTGTTTAATTTTGCCCGTCTTAAGTCACATTTTGTATAATTGACCCATCTGTTCTAAAGGAACACAATTGACTTTCATACTAAGCTAATTGTGACACCCTTTCATTATAATTGGTAATCCCCACTATGCATATACCAAGTATTCACTTGCAGTCTATATCATTTACGTAAAAAATATTAACACATTAATATTACACATTAAAGGTCTACACATAAGGGGCATGAAGGATGAGTAAATCTCTAATAATTAGAGGTGATTGCTCAAAAATATTAACATTAAAATTTCAACAAAGTATTTTAGGATAAAATACAAAGTAATTTTATAAATCACCTAAGAACCCTGAACCTCTCATGTATTAAGTTACAGCTGAGCAATATATCATGAGCACACAGAATAGTATATACGATCAGAGACTACAATTCATAACGGAATATATTTATCTTATGTAACATTACTATAATCATTTCACTATTCACCATAAACCGTGCTCTGCAGTGTTTGTAGCTTTGTATGAAGAAGACATGATATGCGTAAAACAGTCACCAAGCTTGAAAAGAAAGTTCAGAAGGAAATGGCGTCTAAATAGATCGTTCAATAGTTTCAAAAGATTTGCCAGTGACAATTTTTTAGTATAAAATATTTAATAATTAATGTCCAAAGCTCTGCATTTAAATTTATAGAAATTAGATTCAAGTTATGCTGATTGCAAGGCTCTTAAGGAATAGTAATCCTTGACAAAACTACCAACCATGTGTATCTTTCTTCTGTTTTTTTTTCTATCTGTGAACAAAATTAGATAGGTTAATTTTCTAGCTTTCAAAAATAGCTATAGATAGGGTTAAAAACTAAAAATATATGTGCTTTGTAGTGAAGATGGAAATATTATCAAATTACTTTGTCTTGCATGACATCAGGAAATACATACTGAAGAGAAAGTCTTTATTCAGCTCTCTGGAGATGATGGACCAGTAGATCTGCCCATTACCATTTCAAGTGATGAAAGCTCAACATCAAACCTCAACTCAAATATTCCCCAATCCTCCAAATATCAAAGTCAAACTCCTCATGTGAAATCTTTCCCCATCCCCCAATCCTCCACATATCAAACTCAAACTCGTCATGTGAAACCTTTCCCAATCCCCCAATCCTCCTTGACAAATCAACCAACCATCACTCCTTGAAAAAATGACAAATCAACCTGGGAAATCTTTCCCCCAACCACCATCACTGCCAACCTTTCCAAATCTCAAACCCCCACCCCAAAACCCAAGTGTGCCAAATCCTTCACCAACCCCAGTTTATTCTCCTATTCCCACAACTCTAGTTCACCAATCTGCTCCAACCTCTTCATCTACTTCCCCCTCCAACGCTCCCAATAAAAGAAAAACTAAACTACTCCCCACTGCAGCAGAAGAACTACAACAAACAGCAAGTAGAATAGTCAAGGCCAAGTGTTTTTACACAGTTAAAAAAAAATTGGACGAATAGGAAGATAAATCTGCAAACTAAAACTAGAATTTTGGAAGCTAAAGGGATAACAGTGGTCAAATATGGTTCTGAAGCATAGGCGCTCCGAAAAGCGGTGTTGCTCGATGTTTTCCAGAGAAATTACCAACAGATCGTTCTGGATACCCGGCTGACTGACCATATTTCAAACAGAAAGCTGCACAAAAGTTTGGTTCGATCCCGTTGTCTAGGCCTATAATAAGAGACAGTTTGAGATGGCTAGGGGATGAAGCGGATTCTGTGGACGAAGAATGAAAGATTGACGAAGATCGTCCTTTTTGGCCAACCATCTAGGGCTAAACAGAAAGAGGATCGTCCACAGTTGGGGTGTCAGGATGTGATAAAAAAAAGCATTTAAAGAAAAAAGGAATTTCCTTTTTTGAGGAAGAGCATTCGTAGCTTTGTTGGCCTCAGGCGGATTTTTACTGCAGTGAGTTTTCAGTAGTAGCAGTACATAAAGACATAACAAAAACATTAAAAAGTTGAGATAACTTCAATTCTGAAATCACGGTTAATATCTAAGTCCCAGAAAACAAATAAATACACGAAACAGAAGCAGCACTAAATTTTCAAACGGAAAAATGAACCTCGAACTTCATTACGAGAAATTATTTTGGAATTTGGTATTAAATATTAACTTAATATGATATCTGAATCAGATAAGAAACTATCAAATGAAGAAAATAGAAAATTGAGCTGCCTTCCAAAAAATGAATGAATAAAGCTTAAAAACTGGTCCAACGGCTTTCCTGAATGATAAAGTTCGTTCAAAAAGAAACGTTAGAAGAAACAAGAGAAGAATTATACAACGGCCAAAATGGACTTAATTGTTCTTTCTCTTATAATTCTATAAGCATTATTCTTTTATCTCTTGACCTTAGCTGTGTTTCGGCCTCCTGCAGAGGATGAGGATCCTTTTGAGTTCCAGTACCCCAGGGGTGAAACCCAATGGCGGAACCATGTATAAAGTTACACAAACTAGTTTTGCCTGTGTTTTACGTCTTTGATGCTTTATATTTTGGACAGTTGTTTTTTTTATACCACCCCCTGATGTACAGAAGCCGAGGTGATCCGATCTGTGATCTGATTCTTGATAAAATAAAAATTTCAAGTTAAAAAAAAAAGAAAAAAGAAACGTTAAGGCTTTGAATTGGCGTCAAAAGATATGTAGTGGAAACCAAACATCATTCCTTTGAACAGGCAAAAAAATGTTTCAGTCTTGTTTTGTAGTAAGATTGACTATATCAAGAGTCAGAAATTGATTAAATTAAAACGAATTAAAAGACACAAACTGCAGAGCGAGGTTTATAGTGAATAGGGAAATGATCATAGTAATGTAATAAAGGTAAACATATTCCGTTTTGATTTCTAGTCTCTGATCGTATATGCTATTCTGTGTGCTCATGATATATTGCTCAACTGTAACAATGCATGAGAAGTTCTGGGTTCTTAAATGATTTATAAAATTGTAAAAACCTCAGGATTTTAAAGATAATTTTATTTCCAAATCAAGCAAATAAATCTTTTTATGTTTTTAATGGATTGGTAAGACTTAAATGCTTTGGACTGGTTATTGAGTAACTAAAAACTGATGATTCTGTTAGTCGAAGTTTAGTTGAATCTGTGCTTTGTTGTACGAGTTATAAGCTATTACATAAGATTAGCTGGATATGGCGTTTGATTTTTTTGGCTGTGAAATTTTACCGGTCCTGGATCAGCCCTCTGGCAAGATCTGTCTGTGGAAAAGTGTTTTTAATAGTGTTAGTTGCATATGGAGTCCTTTGGTATTTTCTAGTTTACAATGGAGGCTACTTCTTAAAAGACAAAGAAACTCCATCAGTGTTACATTTATAGTGAATAAATAAATATGGTTTTATTCTGATCCAAAAAATCCGAGTCCAACATTAATTACTAAAATAGCAATTTCTGTCATTATTATCATTTGAATTGAAAAACGGCCTCACGAACAGTTTTAGCGTATTGAAATATATCACGATTTTAGCGCCGACTGTACCAATAGTCAACAGTAAAAGTGTTGTCCTGGGGTCTCATAATTGATCACTTATGCCCTTTGCTCTCAAAATCTTATCAAGTACCAAGCGTAAAAAAAAGACTTGAAGGATAAGGGTTTAGAGTTTTATCCATGAAGTCTGCAACCTGACAATTTATTAAGCGATTCTTTGTTCTAAATAGAGCCGTAGGGATTGCTCAAAGTCAATGATTTTGTATTTTTTTGTAGGTGGGGCAGAGATTGAAACATTTTCATTTCTCTTATCCGTCTATTGACATCTTTATAATATTTTTAAAACATCCTTAGCTCCCCTAGTACTCATAGAACTAGTTTTAGCAGCACTGGCTATCAGACTGTTGCCTAATATGATTTGTGATTTTGAAAAAAGGCAGAAGAGCTAACAAAAAGCATGAGCTACCTTTTGCCATAGTTGTTTTGAAAGATTGGCGCAAAGTTTGATATAACCAGGACCATCTTTTTGCTGTGTTTGTTTTGAGAGATTGGTGCTAAGTTTGAAATAGCCAGGCATAAAAGATTAAAATGTTGACCTATTATTAGCTTTCGGAACTGACTGCTGTGGCAACTTTGTACACAACACTACTCCATGGTATTTAAAATAAGTTTAATGAAAAGAACCAAGGGATATTACCAATATAACTTCTTCTCCCCCCAGCTCCATCCCAGACTCGGCTACCACCCCCCCCCCCCGTCAAGTTGCTTTTTTTACCCATTATACAGCATAGTTTGAGTTTTTTTTAGTTCATTGTGTGGAAATCTTGTCTTTAATTTTACAATAGAGGTTAAGGAGCCCATAAAAAAGGTTTCCCTTTATATTGAACATGGATTAAAAATTGCGTCTAAGTTTACTAAGTCTTAAACTACTGAACAAGCAAAAGTTACACTGTTTATATGCTTAAATAAATGGCTGACTAGATTGATGAAACCTAAGCAACTACATAAAAGAAGATCTTGTCTTATGAACCAATTTGTCTATAAACTATTAATTTTTAGATATCTTACAACTGGAATTTCAATGGCTTATTTGTCATTGTGCTATAGGATGGGACGATCCACCATTTCGAACATTATAACAGAAACTTGCCAAGTAATTTGGAAGAATTTGCAGCCACTATACAAAAAGCCACCAGAAAAAGAAGATTTTTATGCCATTGCAAGGAATTTTTATGAAATTTGGAACTTCCCTCATTTTGTTGGGGCAATTGATGGGAAGCACTGTCAAATCCAGTCCCCAGCCAACTCTGAGTCTGACTTCTATAATTTTCACGAGTTTTATAGTATTGTTTTAATGGCTGTTGCAGATGCCCATTACAAGTTTATTTATATAGATGTAGGTGCAAAGGGCAAAGAAAACGATAGTACTATTTTCGCAAGATCTAGTTTTGGTACTAGATCTAGATCTAGTACAAGATCTAGTTTAGGAAAGGTGGAAGTAGAGGATTCAAAATCTTGTGGAAGTATACGAATTTTTTTATAAGGGGAATTAGCAATTGAGTCACGTTCAAATACCTTTGAAAATTTAGAAGTGGCTAGATTATTCTGGAAAATGTAGGTATTTGATGCTGTTAAAACAGTAGGAGAGGAGGAAGTATAAGAGGATCCAAAATCAGCCTCTACTAAATTAAAATCAGGCGGGCATGGAGTAAAATCACCATCAGATAGCTGGATGGTGATGGTTTCTTCTTCGTTTTCCAAATTTCCTGACGTCCAGCAAAATAAAACTTATGGATGGAGGATCATTTAATTTGTTTGTACAGTATGTGTTTAAGGAGCACTACATCATCATAAAAATTTTCCTTTTTATTAGGGGAATGTATTACTAATGACGTGAAAAAATAAATTTTGATGGGGCATTCATAATCAGCTGACAGGTATGAATAAAAAATTTCTTACTAAGTAGTCCAGAAGTGAATTTTCAGGAGTTGCTTTGTTTCTTTTGCCAAGAAAGTACACAAAAAGGTGACACAAGAAAAAGCTTAGAGGTGACCAAACATTCTGCCACAGGTAACGAATATAAAACACTGAAAATTACACTTATAGCTTTACAGAACCAGAACACAAGAAACCGCCAGGCAAAAAACAGTACGTTTTCAGCCTATGAAACCAAACATTTATAAAAGTGACCCAGTAATAAGATGTTACAACTGTAATCGAGTTGGACATATCGCAAAAGAATGTCGTTTAGATAATAGATAATAGATAATAAGTACGCAGCTTTAAAGTATGATATTATATTTGGCGCAGTCAATATTTATGACCACAAGGGCCGCAGTCAGTTATTTTTCTAGCTACACAGGGCGCAGTCGGTTTTTTTTTGTCGTTCCAGCAATTTAATAATTTAATCGTGAACGGGAAAATTTAATTTTATTATCTTTAAAGTAAAATTTTTTCGTTTCAGGTATAAACCCTGGTGTGAATTTTTGTTAAATAAAAAGAATTTATCAAATAAAACAGCATTCATAAAAGTTTGAGAATTTTAAAGCGTGAGAACCTTCGAGAAGCCCTTCATGATCATCCATTTCAAAGAGAGGTTTTTGTAGAATTTAATAGGAACTTTGAAGATAACAACGGACTCACACCCTAGGCACCAGCACTACCAGAGGGTCCAGAACTAGTTCCCGTCGTTGATGAAATTCCAGGCAATAATACATCGATTTGGTATACTTATCAACCCATCAATGAAACTGACATAAGAACCGGAGACATATTGGAATTCCAAAGAGTCAAAGAGACAAGGATTGGATCCTTTCCTTACCAACACTGGGCCAGCTATATTGGCCTATTTAAAATTAAAGCAGAAAATGGTGAAATAATTAAATTTAGACCCGCAGTATCACACTTTGATGGAAGGTCTTCTGGGTACGAGGAACCATACCCATGCGTTCGTTCAGAACTTAGGGCCCCTTCGCTTGGCCACTTAGAGGAACAAATTAAAGAGAGCGTGGCCTGGAGAATAAACAACGCAGATCTTCCTGATCATAGGAAAAAGGAGAGAATGGAGATTTTTGTACTCGCCTTGACGGCAGCAAAATATGATTCTTCACCAGTGGCAGAAGAATTCAGAACCTACAACATTATTTCAAGAAACTGTGAGCACTACGTAAAATATATTGGTCTTGGAATCAATGTTTCAGAACAGACGAAACTAAAGAACATTTACCAATCACTTCGCCAAGGCCTAACCTTCAAGATTGCTTGATCTTGTTAATTTTGTTATTTTATGCCATTAAAATATATATGTTTCTATATAAAAAAAAAAAAATTGTAGCGATATAAAGAAAATTGTAGCGATAAAAAGAAAATGACTGAGGCAATTGTGGTCATAAATAATGGAGGAAAGAGGATGGTGATCGACCATAATCATTTATGGCAGGAAATTACGTCGGGAGGGAGTAACTTTAGAGGGGTAGCACATCAATTGTGCAGTGTCAACATTAGACAGCAATAATTCGTACTGGTTTTTATACACAATTCCAATTACGATTTAAAGTTTATTTTAACTGCTTTGGCCCACATTGCCAAAAGAGGAGTTGTGGAAAGCGTACGGATAGATGGTTTTTTTAGTAAAATATCATACCCAAATCATCGGGGAAGCTACTACTGCTAGCATTCATGTGGAAAAAAGTTGACAAGGTTATCAAGTGAATGAAAAAAAATCCGTTTTATAGACTTGGTCATTAAGGTACAGAAAAACGGTCATTGATTCATGTACAGAAAAACGACAATTTTGATGGTTCCCCCCTCCTTAACCAGCACGTCCCCGATGACGAAATGTATTATTTATTAACGTGTCCCTTAGTTTGTCACGGTTTTTCTATACCCTCTGTTTCCACCTTTCGGTGGTTGGGTATCACTGTTACTAATTCAATTTCCGGCCTACGGCAGCACACTGTACATGATGTTCAAAAGAAAATTCAAATGGATTATTCTAAGATTGTTGCTGATTGAGAGATGTATAATAGGCGTGCACTGGGTAGGCTATGTGTTACATTCTGTGACCATTTTGTCCTTTGTCTCTCTGGTCTTTATCCCCTTCTTAATAATGATATGTTAAGCAGATCCGGACTTTTAATTTCCTATCTTTTCCAATTTTAATTTCTCTCCCCCCCGGCATAGTAATGGTAAGATAATTCGTAAGTTTGGTGTACCTGATATAAGTGCAAAGTTGGCCTTGCTGCATGTTGTCGGAATCATCTTTTTATCGTCCATCGCTTCATCATCCCTGGGTCCGTCTGTTCGGTTAATCTCATTGTAGTGTTTTTTTATTTTTAGTTTATTTTATTAGCAGTGTATTTTATTTGCAGTGTACTTCATTTTCCTTTTTTTCTTGTGTTACTCCACTAATATAAATTATATAAATTAATAAATTATTTTTATTATAATTATAATTATTTTAGAATCTTTGGTATGAAAAATACTTCTTTTTATTCTGAGGAATAGTAGAGACTAGTAGCACGTATAAATTCACCTAAAAATAGGTATAAATATGCATTATTAATTTTATTCTTTTTTTGTAGGTTCCCTCAACCTCTATAAACATTACCGAAGACATGATGTATCATGCAAAGTCCGGTGATTTTGAGAAGGGGCTTCATGCCCGTGATTGTTTGAGAAAGTTTTCTTTCAATGAAGCCAGCAAATTGTCCGGAAATTCAAAGTTTTTTGGAGAAGGTCTATGATTTTTTAAATACTTGTTTTACTACAACTCTACCTCGAGGCTAGATGAGGTGTCATTACCGCCCATTGAAGCATTTTACAATTCTCTTACTGACAGTCAGTGCACCACTGGTGACTATGAATTTGCGAAGAGGGTTGTTGGTACGAGTGTGTTGGTACGATGACGGCTTGGGTCCGGTGGGACCTCTGTCGTAGGAAACCACCCGGGTGTACCAGGTAAGGAACCCGTTATATATCACCTGACTGTAATGAAGAGCACAAATAAAGATCAAATGACTGTCCGCGTAGCCTCGGTTGGTGACAGACGGGGTGAGAGTCAAGAGAGTGAGAATGCTAGTCGGCCAGATCGCGACAACCCGGCTCCTTGTTCGTCAGTATCCAGTGGTAGAAATGAACCCTGATCCGGAGTCCAGGAATACAAGAGTATGGCATGTGTCGTTTGTTGATATAAGGGTCGGGCATATAAGCTTCTGGCGGAGCATATGACTCAGAAACACCAAGTGAGAAGTGTGACTTGGCGGTGCCCGAAGTGTTCACGAACCTTCGACAAGTTGTCGTCGGTGAGTGGGCACTTCCTGCACTGCAAAGGTTCTGGCC
>NW_028300420.1:1364512-1388833 GCF_049724085.1 Artemia sp. Qi Xiang Cuo | reverse complement strand
TCTTGAATGAAGTATCTGTACTGTATATTCAAGAGGTGAAATCAATAAAGAGCTTGTTACTTACTTACAAATATTTTTTATAATTTATTGACTTAAATTTACGTAGTGTGTGTATACAAGATTTGAATTCAAGAAAGAGATTGTTAATTACTGAAAATTTTTTTTCATAATTTATTGATTTAAATTTAAAACATAGTGTAGCTCAGTGAAACTTGTTTGTGATAAAGAAAAATAAAGCTACTTACTTGCGATTTTTTCATAATTTCTTTAATGAAGTATCTGCACTGTATATAAAAGATTTTAATTTAATAAATATTTTTTTACTGAATTAAAAATATTTTCATAATTTATTTAATGAAATTTCATTATTGTTTATCAAATATTTAAATTAAAAACATAAATGTTTAATAAATTAGAATTTTTTTTCATAATTTAATTAATTTAATTTCTACATAGCATATCTAACTCGTTAAAAAAATAAATTTTTTTACTTAATTAGACTATTTTCATAATTTATTGAATGAAATGTCTTTTTTGTTTTTTTTTTGTTTATAAAACAGGTGAATTCAAGAAAGGATTTGCTACTTAGACTGAGAATTTTTTCATAATTTCTTGAATTAAATTTCTACGTAGTATATCTAACTCGTGAAAACAATAAATAGTTTGTTACTTACTTAGAATTTTGTCATAATTTCTTGAACGAAATTTCTTTTTTGTTTGTCCAGCAGGTAAATTCAAGAAAGAATTTGCTACTTAGTTACAATTTTTTTCATAATTTATTTAATCAAATTTCATTAGTAAATATACAATAGTTCACTTCAATAATGATTTTTTTAATTTATGATAATTTTTAATTTATTTATTTAATTATATTAATACATCTGTTATATCAGTGAACTTAGATTTTTATACATATAAAAAATATTGCATTACTGGCGATTTTTTAACTATATATTTAATTTAGTTTATTGACTGTATATAAAATATGTGAAATAAGTAAAGAGTCTGTTAATTAATTAAAAAAATTTACATATTTTCTTGAATGTAATTTCCTAATTGTTTATCAAAGAGATGACTTCAAGAAAGACATTGTTACTTACTGAGAATCTTTTCATAATTTCTTGAATCAAATTTCCACATCGTGTATCTAAGTCATGAAATTCTTGAATGAAATTTACGTATTGTGTATCCATGAGTTGACTTCAAGAAAGAAATTGTTACTTACTGAGAATTTTTTCCTAATTTCTTGAATTAAATTTCTACATCGTGTAGCTAAGTGAAAATTGTTTTTGATAAAGAGAAAAAAAGTTACTTACTTGCGATTTTTTCATAATTTCTTGAATGAAGTATCTGTAATGTATATCCAAGAGGTGAAAACAAAAAGAATTTGTTAATTACTTACAAATTTTTTAATAATTTCTTTTTTTATTTTTATTTTTTTTTTATAAACTAGTTTAATTATTTAAATAAATTGTTTTTTTTCAGAATTTATTAAATTAAATTTCCGTATTGTGTAACCAATAGATGAATTCAATAAAGAAATTGATACTTACTTAGAATTTTTTCATAATTTCTTTAATTAAATTTCTACAACGTGTATCTAAGTAATGAAAAAAATATATAGTTTGTTTCTTACTTGTAATTTTGTCATAATTTCTATAACGAATTGTATTTTTTGTATATTCAGCAGGTGAATTCAAGAAAGAATTTTCTACTTACTTACAATTTTTTCATAACATATTTAATTAACTATCTTTTTTATTTAACCAAGAGGTTACTTCAATAAAGTATTTGCTACTTACTTAAAATTTTTTATAATTTATTAAATTAAATTTCTGAATTGTGTATACATGAGGTAACACGAGTGTGTTCCATATTTAGAATTCATTCATAATTTCTTGAATTAAATTTCAGTATTGTTTATCAAATAGGGGAAAAACAATAAGTACTTTATTAATTAATTTCGATTTAATTATTATTTATTGAATTAGATATATGCGTTGTGTCCAGGACAAAAATTCAAGAAAGCTCTTGTTACTTACTTAAAATTTCTTATTAATTTAATGAAATGAATAAAACTATTATAAATAATAAAGACTGTTTAAGCTTAAAGATATTTATTGCTTAAACGTATTAACATATTTTTGAAAGAATTTGCTACTTACTTAAAATTTTTTACAATTTCTTAAATGAAATTTCTGTAGTGTGTATCCATTAGTGACATTCAGGACAGAGTTTGTAGATTTCTTAGATTTTATTTATAGTTTATTGAATGAAATGTCTTTTTTTTATTTATAAAGTAGTTTATTTCAATAAAAAATTTTTAACCATTTGTCTGAATTTTTATTTTTTATATTTAATTTTATTAAATATACTAATTTTTATTATAAATTATAAAATTTTTATATTATAGATTACTCTAAAAATAATTATGACATAACACTTTAATTCATAATATATTTTTAATGAAATAATTCTATGTATAATATCAATACAAAAAATATATTATGATAAATTATTAATATCAACAATAAACTTTGGACATTTTGATTCTGTTCCATAAAATATTTCACCATATTATCTCTTGATATTATAGATATTGTAATCTCTGAGTTATTAATCAGTATAATAATCATTATTACATTTTTATTAATACACAATTTTTAATTGTGTCTCATCGAAATGCTCAATATACTTTTCGTCTGTGGTATTATTTGGTTCAATAACTGTTTGACCAATGTAAATATCGTTTGCTGGTGCTTTTTTTTTCATCGGTTCATATTTATATTCCTTCTTGATATTTTCTGACTATGCACTTTTTATTTTTCTGGCAATTTCACTGTCTCTTATCACATTATTTTTACACAGGTAACAGTTTCGGCACGTACACACGATATGGCTTACGATATTAGTAGAAGAGTATTACTTTCTTATATTGATATCCAGTTGAATGATAATACATGAAAGATGACGATTGGATGTTTCAGTAGGTACTGCGTTACCTAAAATAGTAGCAAGGAGTTTTCCTCTATCATCAATGATAATTTTTATGTTGTCATTCTCTTTGAGTGCAATCATCTCTGGAGATCTCAATCTCGCATAACCACCAAGATAAGAGTTAAATTTTTTCGGTATTCCAAAGAAATTTAATTCATTACTGTCGTGACACTGCATGCATACATTTCCAATAGTGCTACCACCTGTACTTGTTTCAAAGTTTAAATATTTCTCTTTGTCTGCATTCAATGCTACAATAACCTTGTTATGTAAACACACTTTATTAAAATGTTCCATCTTCACTTTTTTTTTAAAGATATGACTTATGTGTTTATCGTTCCACTGCGTAAAAAATACTGATTTAATACATGCAATAGATTAGGTTGTGTCAATAACCAGTCATAGAATACCAGTGGGAAAGTCACATCGTGTCTCTGACCAATCACAGAGCGCTGTCAATAACCTGTAATAGAATGCCAGTGTGAAAGTCACATCGTGTCTCTGACCAATCAAAGAGCTCAATTGCTACAACTGTAATCATATTTTGACATTTTAAGTTATGTACAGAAAGAAAAAAATAAATAAATTTTAATAATTTCGAAGTTTTAAAAAAATTTGAATTAAACACTTTTAGGATATCGAGTGTATTTACTGAAAAATTACTGCATTACAGAGTCTCTCAAGCCCCTGAAATCTAATTTAAAGTATAAAAAAACTACTAATTTAACAAGAAAATTTCTTTTTTAATGACAACACAGGACTGAACACCATAAATTAAAAATTCATCTGAGTCTCTAAAAACAATAACAGCTATGTTAAAATATAGAAAAACTCATTATTTAAAATTAAAATATTGTTTTTTATTAATACCTATTAAAGAAAAACAATACTGACAATGTCAAAAGAGTCTCTCAATCAACTTAAAGCTCTTTTAAAAGAAGCACAATATCAATAATTATCACCCATTGTTATATATTATAGACCACCACTGAAACATACCACACACTGAATATGGCAACTGAGTCTCTCACACCCATTAAATATATATAAAAATTTACAAAAACTAATTAAATAACACTAAAATTTCTTTTTTATATACTCAAAATTAAAGATATCCAACACTGAATTATTAAACATAGTCTCACAAACTCCTTAAAGCCATATTAATATACAAAAAAACTCCTATATTACCAAAAAAATGTAGATTTTAAAGACCATCCAGTAAAGAAAAATCATCCGTAATAGTAAACGTGTGTCTCTCACTCCTCTTAAAGCTATTTCAAAATATTAAATCCATACTTATTTAACACAAAAATATTTTTTTTAATGACTAAAAAGTAATGAAAAACAAGACGTAATCATTAAACTGATTCTCTCACACTCCTGACATCTCATTTAAAATAGAAATAAACTTATTATTTAACAAAAAATTTTATTTTTTATTGACAATAAATTAAATAAAAATAACACTTAATTATGCAACTGACTCTCAATCTCCGAAACGATCTGTAAAAATATAAAAAAAAAATTAAATAAAAAAACCAATTAGTTGTTATAGAACATCAAGTAAATAAAACACACACGGAAATATTCTACGGGGTCACACAATCACAGCAAAGATACTTTAATAGAAAAAAAAAATAATTATTTAACATTAAAATAAAGATTTTAATGACAATAAAGTAAAGACAAAACACGGAATTAGGCCACTGAGTATCTAAATCACAGGACAGCTCATTTACAATATAAAAAAACTAAATATAAAACAATCATATTTAGTATTTAATGACTAAAACGAAATGAAACAACACACGGAATTTGTCTACTGATTCTCTCAATCCCCGTCACTTTCATTTATAATATAAATTTAATACTTCTATAAAAATAAAAGTTCGTTTTTTAATTACCCTATAGACAAGATTAATAAAACGGACTTAGGCACCTGGGTCTCTCAATCCCCTTAAATATATTATACAAGATAAAAAAACTAATTATTTAACATTAAAAGTTAGTTTTAAATTAAAATCAAGAACAGAAAAATAAATCTGACTATGTCACCTGAGACTATCACTCACATTAAATATATTTTTATAGAAAAACAAACTAATTATTACAACAACAAAAAACGATTTTATAGACAATCAAGTAAAAAAAAAATAACTAGTAATAATGCCCCTTAGTCTCTCACTCACCTTAATGATATTAAAAAATATACAAAAAATACTTATTAAACAAAATCATAACTAATATATTGACAAACAACAAAAGAAAAATAAAAAGTAAAAATGAACCTCATTCTATAAAAAAAAGAAAAGTTCTTTTAAAAGATACAAAAACTACTCATTTAACACAAAGAACCCCCCTTTAACTGAACCCCTGTATAACTGAAACCCCTGTACAACTGGACCTCCGTGATAAATTTCATTACGTTTAATATCTAGCCACAAAAGGCTCCAACTCACATACTAAAATGGTATTTTGAAAACAGGGAGCACGATTTACGAAAAAAAAAAGGGAGAGCCCCCGGGCACAGGACGACCCCGTGTCACTTACCCCGGGTTTATCCTACACCATCCGTGCCCCGGTCTGCACGGTAACTGAACCCTCGTTCCCCGCCCCCCACTAAGCAACCCCCCCCCCTCCTACAACTGGTCCGCCCTGTAATTTTAAATTTACAATATTTTTAAAAAGTTACTTACGTTTTATACATACCACATCGGCGAGGTAAAGATAGGTCAAGTAACAATTTCATTCTATCGTTAATTTTCAATTAATCTATTGAATACTTTCTAGCAATTCCCCTTGTAAGCGTCTACGCAAATATCTTTTCGCAAAAAATTCGCAAATCTCGTAAACTAAAGAAGTAATTACCCTTTTCATAAAAATTAGTCCTTCTATTAATGAACCCATGAAGCGAAAACCAGTCTTATAGCATCACACAATCTCGCTCCTAGTTCCAAAAATGGAATGCATGTAGCATTCGTATTAATAGGTTTAAAAACCTATTAGCCAAGTTTAAAAAAAAAACCTACTAATCAACTTACAGATGAATGACCACGGAACTTTCTCTAATCGACTGACACCCGTACAATTACTTGAAAACCTACACACATATCCGTGCCTTCAGGCGTAAGTTTGCATTTAGTTTTTCAAGTAATTGTACGGTTACTACTCACAGCGCCGTTGCTTTGTGGGTTATACGGACTGGAATATATCTTTGCAATTTAATTCTTTAAACATTTGTCTGATCTCTGTGGAGTCAAAATTTGACCCATGGTCAGAGAGCACTGCCTCAGGTAATCCATAACAAGCGAAAATTCTTTCCCATAAGAATTTCCTAGTAAATTCGGTATTTAACGAAGGTACACTATGCAAAACAACTAATCCACTGAAAGATCTACCCCTAACAATACGTAGCGATTAACTGCACTTATTATTGGGAACGGGCCTGCAGCATCAATTCCCCAAGCCAAAAAAGGCATATTTGGTGTCAAATTTTTTCCGAGAGGAGGTTTAATCTTCTTACTATTTGCGCTGTTACATGAATCACAATTAGTTACAAATTCCTTAATACTGGAGGCCATATTTTCAAAAATACAAAACTGTAGGAGTTTCCATAACGTTATTTAGTAGCTGGAATGGCTACCAAGCGCTAAATGATCATGAAATAATTTTAAGATGCCCGGAATCATCGCTCTAGGTAAAACTATCTGAATAGACGGTTCTGCAGCTACTTTTTGGTTTAGCCTAGAATGACTATTTGGAGCATACTCAATTCTATAGAGAATATCATCTATTAAAACAAACTCTTGAATAATAGGAACGAACCACGAAGAGACTTTACCAAATATCATATTCTTTTTTTCAATATCCATATCATCAAAATTAAAAATGCGGTAGAGACTATAGTCACCGCGAATTATCCAACCCTTCTGTGTCCCTGGTTAACACCAGAACTTTGGGTCAGTATCCGCTTGTGACTCAGCGAGCTTATCAGATATGAAGCTCCTCTTTTGAGCACGGCGGTCCTTCGACACATCCGGATCTTTAAATAAATCAAGAACAATTCTTATCGCGGTAGCCCTTATTTGTCGATGGCTAATGTCATCTGATTGAATACATATTCAATATACATTAAGTTTAATAATACCAACTCCTTCTGCTAAAAATTCTAGTTCACTATGAACGATATATAAGGTCTGACTACCGTCTATGCACTCCAGAAATGGTCTCGATAAAATCTCAGCTCCAGTGTTAGTCCCAGGACTGGGTCTATACGTATATAAATGACTATCCATCAGTGACGATACTTGGTACATCTTACTAGAGAGATCCCTGTGTTTACGTAAATACTCTAAATTTTTAGCGTCCACATAAATATTACACCTTCTTCCCCAAATATAATACTGAATCTGAGAGATTTTTAGGGTTTCATATAAGCCGTATAATTCCATAAAAATAGAAGACTGCTTGGAAATTGTTTTATATAAAAATCTACAAAAAGAACAAACGACTCCCATCCTTCCGTCATCTTTTTCCTGACAAAGAATAGCCCCGACCCCATGTTCAGAGGAGTCAACGCATAATTCACAATTTTTTTCAGGGTTTGTCATATGAATTACAATTTCACTATCTTTACGAGTTATTTGTCCAACTAAGGACAACCAAGCGATCTCTTGCTCTTCCTTCCATGTCCACGCTTGGGTCTTATTTAATAATTTTGTCAAAGGAGCTATTAAATCATGATAATTAAGATAATAGCATTGATAAGATTTGAAAAGTACTAATTGAGATATTAATTCATAAATTTTGTCTGTCCTTACTAATTTTTCAATATCATATATTTTGTATAATTGAGTGCTGATTTTGTAACTTTACACTATGAATCATCAGACCTGAATATATTCTTAAAAAAGTTGTGACTTAGTCGCTGATAATTTGATCTTATAATTCTTTAAACTCTCACAGAATACCTGTAGATGAAATAAGTGCTCATAAATGTTTGAAGCTTCTGTTTTAATGAATATATAATAAAATAAATTGAAAATGAAGGAACGGTTACTTTCTGGAAATAATTTATCCATGAAGCTAGCGAAAGCTTTTGCCCCAAATACACTTCGCTGTGGTATTCTTGTGTAGTGGTGGCTGCGGACAGTTAAAGGTGATAAGAACGAGAAGAATTTTTGGTACCTTTCATCAATAGAAATTTGGAAAAACCCACTGCGCATGTCAAATTCAGTATAGAACGTTCCTTTCGACAAATTTATTAAAGAAGACCCAAGCGTGGACATTAAGATAATTAATTGAATCCCTTTAATTTTTCTTCGCCTTCACTGCTTGCCTGTACGCTTATGCTTTTTTTTTAGATCTATAAAAATAAGACTAACCGCAATAATTAAATTGAAACAGTCAAATAATGATTGGATATTGCTCAACTTGGCACCCTCATTAAGGAATTGCTGGTTGGTGGAGTTGAGAATAGATAGTAGCCTTTCTTCGGTTCCAGGTCACTCAAATAGGATAAGTTGGTTGCTTAAGTTTGGTAAGCTATAATCAAATTCCCCTTAAGTAATGTCCCTACCTCGGGTAAATGATAAACCGGAAGTTTCAGCCCTAGGGCAAGCTTCTATTGTTAATACGGGAGCTACCCCCGCTCCAGTATTCCAACATGTAGCTTATAGCACAATTGACCCATTTTCCACTAAAAAAAAGGTTGATTAAACCACAGCAAATTTCCAGCTGGGTTAAGAACCTTCAAAGAGTTTGTAGATTAATGGGAATTAAAAGAATCAGTAATTATCGAGAGATACGCTGCTTTAATGTCTGAGGAATCGTATAGCTCGTATATATAAAAGTATGTGACCGCTACACATTTTTCTGGGCTAAAAGAATCCCTGTGCTCTGCTTTTCGTGATAAAATTTCACTGTCTGAAAAACTTCAACATATTATGCAAGTTAGTCAAGAAAATAATGAGCCATTCGTAAGATTTTTTATGCGCATTAATGTAGAATTTGAGAGCTATTCTTTTGTGGTTAAAAGTGTTCCTGGAAGCTAATACCTCCTTCCAGGTATCAACCTATTAAAACAGCAGGCCTTTGAACAAGGATTAAATGAGAATATCAGAAGATCCATTCGTGAAAAAGGGTTATGCGCTAATATTACAGAAGTATTTCAAAGGGCGAAATTATATGAAGAAATTAACGGAATTTGTTCAGGGATGGCCTCCTTATCAGCGGCGGTGTCCACACCCTCTCATAATTTAAGTAGCCGAGGTTCTCGTTATGAGCCAAGAAGAGGACGGTTTTTGAATAATAGGGTCTTTCATAGAGGTCGTGGGGGCTATATTCCTCCTAATAATGGTTCATACGTCGATCCCCCCCACCGGGGTAATTTCAGAGGAAGAAATTCCAGGAATTTTCGATCTTCTTATAGTAACCGAGGTAATCGAGGTCCGAATTAATCCGGCTACTCTAGACGGGGAAATTAGTATAGCTCATTTAATTCTGAAGAAGGTACTCATGGATACCACGGCGCTAGTCCGAGTCCAATCCAGACAACTAATGCTAATGCTTCAACTTCCGTTAGTAACAATCCTGATATACAACCAAGAATAAGTGTTTTCTGTGTTATATGTAAAACAGATAATCATCACACTTATAACTGTGAAATTGTAAAAAAAGGCCGACATGCTATGCAGGCTGAAAACACAGAACAGGGAAACTAAAAGGGCCAATTAGTACGGAAGAGTCTATTTTGGCTTTTCATGATTCAAAATCTCTTCATAAACCTTGTTTTTTAAATTTTTCTAATAGTAATATGAATTCTTTTCCGCTTTTTAATAAGGTTTTAATTTATAATGTTGAGTGAGACTCCTTTTTGAACTGTGGTTCAGAGAAGTCTCTCATTTCGAAAGCCTTCTTTGATTCCTTGCCTCAGCGTAATAGAGAACCTCTAAAACCTACAAATACTGTGATTAAATCGCTTTCAGGACATCAATTACCTGTAGTGGGCATTGCAAGGTTACCATTGATATTACCTGGTACAAATATGACAGTTAATCTTTACTGGGATTTTTTGGTAGTTGATAATTTGCCTTTCGATGTAATTTTAGGGTTTAAACTGACTTCCCTCCTCAGTCTCCCGCTATATCAAAAGATATCTTCCCTTGTTTGTCAGACAACGTAGCTAATTCAACCCTTCTAAGAAAAAGGGTTTCTATTACAACATAAGGAAATTGTGTACAGGGAAAGGGTTACAAAAATAAGTCTATCTGGTTCAATACCCTAAAGGGCATTGGCTTAAGCCGGATTCATAGCAACTTGATATTAATGTTAAAATTACGAGGACATTTCTTACAGGGCTAAGTTCCGTCTTTCTTACCACATAAGGCCAGCAGATATTCTTAATGGATTAAAGAATGATTTAAACGTATTTATTGATAATTGGTGCAAGAAGGAGAAAATTACTAAAGATAGATTTCAGAATTGGATAAATTTGATTTTGACTAGTGTAAGAAATAGCATGTATAGAATTAATCCTACAGATTCTTTGAAGGGATCAATATTTTATAATGCCAATATGAAACAAGCAATTGCTAATTTACAGAATGAATTTATAATTGTACCAGTTGATAAAGCTAGCAATAATTTTGCCATAATTTGTCAGAAACTCTATTGTGATATTTTATCAAGAGAGTTACAAACAACAAATACATACGAAAAGGCCCATATAGAGGAGAATAGTTTAATTGAAAATATAGAAGAAAGAATTTTGAAAAATTTCAATATTAAAATAAATGATAATGACAAACAGTTTCCTTTCTTATATTGGACGATAAAATTTCACAAAAATCCACCAAAACCACGTTTTATTGCTGGGGCAGCAAGGTGTCCAACCAAAATTGCCGCTACTGACCTATCTTTAATTTTACGAGAAATTATAAATAAATTTAAGGAAAAATGCTCCTTAATTAAAAAAGTTTCTAACTTTAACACATATTGGAGTGTTAATAACTCGTTACAAGTGATAGATTCTTAGGCGAATGTTTCAGCTAAAAGAGTCGAGTCAATTGATTTTACTAAATTTTATACAAATTTGTAACAAAAATTATTATTAGAAAAATTGAAAAAGGTTATAAAGAAAAAATTTCTTTTGTCTAATATAGGATTTTTTAAAATTGATACATTTAATAAAAAAGCCCGATGGACGAATTTCTTTAGAAGCACTATTAATTCAAGATGTTATAGCTTGGATATGGTATGCGATTTATTGGCTTTAAAAACGACATGGAAAGAATTTCGAAAATAATGGGGGGGGCGTAACAATGTTGGTATTGGAAGTGGTTTTTATAACTAGGGTTTTAGAATTCTGAAAAATTAGGAAGTGGAAACATTGCATAGATCTAACAACATACATTTTATAGTTTCCATATAATTTAGTGGGTTGTAGGGGTTCGAGCCGTGTGTTTAAACTTACAGTTACTATGCATTCTGCCAGTTGCGATTTTATCCCTAAAAAAAAGACTAAGTAAAAAAAAGAAAAAAAAAAGAAACCGAGACAACAAAATAAGTGACTCCTCCAAAGTGATTTCACCGCTTAATTTGGAAAGATATAATTCCTTGTTTTTTCAAGATTATCTGACCTATTTGTTATCACAATTGAATCGTAATATAACCTGCACACTTGTATGTCATCATCAAAGAGCTAAATCTGGAAGGAAATTCATTTTACTTGCATTTTATGACGACATTGCTCGTAAAAAAATTGAGAGGAGGGGGGTTATAATATCGCAACACCTCCTCGTGTTGCATTCGATCCCTAATACCACTGACGTGTAAAAGAGATTTTTGCTTTTTTAGACGGCTTCGTATATCCTTTCACTTAAACCATAAATGAATGGTTGTCCACTTATTTTATTTAGTTAGTTTGATATAGAAAACTTTTTTCCTACTATTTTCATTTTTCTGTGCTCAGTCTCAATAAACGATAATACCTTATTAAACAAAGAATTATAATATGTTTAAAACAATAAAAAAAGCCATAATTACAAATTTATATATTATATCATTGTAAAAACGTTTAAGAAAAGCTAACTTAACACGTCAGCAATCAGTTTCAATATTTTCAACACAGCGATGGTAACTTGGTAAAATTTTTGTAACTTGGGAATTCATATTTGGCATCAAAGCATTGCAAAATTAGTTTGAAAACACCTCCAATTCAGGCTTATCAATTTTTTTTTGGATCAATACGAGTTCACCAATCACCACCACATTCATAATTTACTAGAATATTTTATTAGATCATATTCTTTCTGTGTGCAAGGTTCATCTCAATCTCTTTGTGTTACATCACTTTCAGCAGTAGAATTTAAAAGATAAACTGCCAAATGAGAGATACAAAATCTAAATTTTGCCATGACAAGCATTGCTTTAGAGCTGCCTAAGAACAGAGCCAGTTGCATTCGTGAAGTATGGTATATTTCTCTAAAGAAATACCGTCTTATTGGTCCCCAGTGGGGGGTGATCAAGCCTCCACGAGGACAAGACCTTGGGTAGCGTGGTAGGCAGGATTCGTATCTACTCAAGATGTTGCTAAAACTACTCTAATAAACTAATAAACAAATTACAATATTAGATTGCACTCGTAAACAGTCTTCTTGAAGCCGTACAGAATCCGAGCTATAGTCAACTTGCACCGACTGGCACCGTTGATTTGGAAGAGGCTGCTGCACTTTCCAAGCTCGCCGTCTATAGTTGGCTAGTGGAGGTTACTGGAACTCACCGACGACAGTTGATATGTAGGTTATTGTTAAACTCTCCCAGCTCACCGTACATTATAGAAAGATGGAGGTTGCTCAAACTCTCCCAGCGGTGTTCCTCTAACCACTTGTCACTGTTGGTTCTCAAAGCTGAACTGTCCACAAGTTGTCTTTTCCCCCTTCTTATCTTCCAAGGCCCAAGCATAGAATTCTGGTTCCATGACCCCCAAAGTAGCCTCTCATTGGCTGGCAAGTTTTTGGCCATGTGATCCACTACCTTGAATAAAAAAGAAGGCAGAAAAAAGTACTTAAAACAGCACATACCCAAATATGCTCTTGAATGGGAACATGCACTAAATACCGAAAATATACCCTTAACGTAATAAAACACTAAATACGAGAAATACACTTATATCTAACTTGCGTAAGCCTAGCAACAATCTTTACAATCCCACGGGACCTCAAAACTAGCTCCCTTTCCATGGGTAGCCAAACCGCCCTGCGAGGCACCAGTACTATAACGCAGTGCAACAAAACCATCCCGTGAGGCATCAGTACCATCCCACGGGACCTCAAAACAAGCTCCCTTTCCATGGGAAGCCAAACCACCCTGCGAGGCATCAGTACCATCTCGCAGTGCAACAAAAAAATATCCCGTGAGGCATCAGTACCATCCCACGGGACCTCAAAACCAGCTCCCTTTCCATGGGTAGCCAAACCGCCCTACGAGGCATCATTACTATCTCGCAGTGCAACAAAAAAACCATCCCGTGAGCCATCAGTACCATCCCACGGGACCGCAAAACCAGCTCCCTTTCCATGGGTAGCCAAACCACCCTGCGAGGCATCAGTACCATCTCGCAACAACAAAACCATCCCATGAGGCATGAGTACCATCACACGGGACCTCAAAACCAGCTCCCTTTTCCTGGGTAGCCAAACCGCCCTGCGAGGCATCAGTACCATCTCGCAGTGCATTCAAACCTTTATCATTGACTCCAAATTTCACCCTCGTCAGCTCAGAAAGAAATTCATCGGAAAAAGAAGACGTCTCTCCTTTCCCCACTATCTGTTCATATTCCTTTACAACCTTGTACGCATCACATAAACAAAAAAATTTCTGCACTATGCTCTAACAAATACCGTTTGTAGGACGGTCTGATCCCCTCCTTGAATAAATTAAGAGTAAATCTTCCAAGGACTACACCATCATCCCTGGCTTCTAAGGACACCCTACATGACCTTACTAATTTTTGCATCCTTCTATAGAATAGATATACCCTTTCATCCTTAAATTGAGCCACGCCGACAAACTCTGCAACCATTTTGGCTTCTATTTTGCCTGGGGCATATGCTACAAGTAATCCACGTTTTAAACTTGACAAATTTGTAACCGAGGGGAGTCAAATAAAGGAAATGGAAATATGCCATTTGTCCTCCACTGTTTTACAAAATCAAAAGCAACCTTTTTGTTATATCCAGATTCCGCTGGATCAAATATAGAAATAATAACTGACATATTTATATCAAAATTTGAAAAAGCAATTGCTCTAAAATTTAAATATTGGTTTTAAACACCATTTTTTTAATTACAGACTCTAGATTTTGGGCAATAAACTTCACTTCTAGCGAAAAGGGTCTAATAAAATTTTTTGGGTTGTTTATCCATGTTAAATCACTTACGAAAGATAGTCTGTCCCAAATTCAATTGCAGTTGGTCTCAATTAAAACACTAGCATCTAATGGAGTCACAATTGAGAATTAATTTTCGATTATCGAATTCAAAATGTTAAACATTGGTTGGACGTTGACGTTTGACTTTAATATAATCAACGTTGACTGTATATAATCAGGTAAAAAAAAAACACCAAACGTAGAATGACTAAGTGAAGGAAGAAATTAACCGGAGACTCTCAATTGTAGAAATTTGATTTATTAGGTAGAGGCTATCACGAGGAAATCCATGTTCAGCATTGTGTAACAGCCTATTTAAAAATGTTCATTTAAAGGAAGGTGTTTTTCAAGAAGGCGCTAAGGATAGAAGAAAGTTCAATAGCTCGTAACGTTTCGATGTCTTATTAATCACTCTTTTGCAGTATTTACAGCTCAATATCACAACAATTTTGGTAGCGGGCGAAATAGCTCTTCAATATGTTGCCAGTATTTAGCGTAAGATGTCGTAAGTACTTATAACGGTCACTCAAATGTCACTTGGAGGTTTTCCCCTAGTGATATATGATCCACTAGTTTTAACCACTTGCCACCACTCTGTAAACCTCTGCTGTCACCACTCTGTAAACCTCCTTTTAGTTCCTTATTTGTATGCCCTTTTTGTATTGGCAGATGTAATGGTTTACGTAAATTCCAAAGATAGACGATAAACGTTGGTACATGGTCTTTATTAAATAACATGAGTATACACATAGAGAAAATAAGGTAGCACAAGAACAACTAGCTACGACGAAGGCGAAAGATGGACTGCCTTTAGAAGTGAACCAAGAGTATAACTTTTATGCAATTTCATTTATTTGTCGCTGGTATTTTCAGGATTAATTAGCCTTTCTCGGTCATTTCTTTTGCCCTAATCCGAAGTTTATACATAATCCCAACTTTCCTTTTATTCATCAAATTCAGGGGTATGGGGAACAAATCTATTTTAAAGTATACCGAGAAAAATGAAGTGTTAATCTATTCAGATTGCGACTACTGTTGTTAGTATGGTTCGTCTATACTATGTAAGTTTTTACTTATGCAAGTATTGTGTAGTGTTTGTATTATGTAATTGTTTACTAGTTCATGCTGTAGAATGTTAGTAGGTGAGAAGTGAATAATTTGGGAAGGGAATGTTTTGAATTCAATTAGAGTTTGAGGGTTTAATTAGAAGGGGATAATCCAAATTTGGGAAATTTAACTTAAAACAGTAGGGAGAAGCTGTAAAGCATTTAGAAAATCAATTCGATACTCTTGTCCGGGTGTCTAATTTCTTAGTTATTTTTGGCAATTTATGTGTCACCGAGAGGGGGCCAGGGGGGGCTCTTGGGACTAAAGCTAGTCTTGGGAAAGGGCTCGTTCCCAGGCGTGGTCGAACAACCATTAGCTGTAACTTCCGTTCCAGAAAAGTTATACTCTTGGTTCACTTCTAAAGGCAGTCCATCTTTCGCCTTCGTCGTAGTTAGTTGTAAATAATTTCTGAGACCACACTAGCTAATCATGATAAATAAAAAATCGCGAAGAAAGAAAGAAAACGAGGACAATTAACAGCCAGGTAAAAAATTAAAAATTATGCAAATATTTTGGTCAAGACCTCCGCTTGACCGTCCTCAGTGCAGAATAAAACTGATAAAAATATAAAAACCAAACCTTAAAATAAAAACACCAAACTAAAATTGGACGACCCTTTCCTAGTAACGGTGAAAGGGTAACTGAATGAAAAACACAAGTCTAAATGGCATTTCAGAATTTTATTTTGCGTAAAGCAATTTTAAAGTCTGATCGCTTTCCAGTTTGATTATAATCGGAGACTCTATTCGATTGCACAATATAACTTTGTGGATGTATGTAAAAATGATCAGAATTAATAATTTTGTCATAAATGGGACTTAGAAAAATTCCTCCAGTGTCTCTATTGAGAGATACCTTTTGGTGAATGTGCTTTTTTATTTCAACTGCCTCCCTGAAAACTTGCGTGAGACCTTTAACGGGGGCAACGATAGAGGCCTCGTCAAACAAAATGAAATGGTGTGGATTCTCGTACACATGTTGCGCCAAGGCGGAATTAAATCCAATTTTAGTTTGGTGTTTTTATTTTAAGGTTTGCTTTTTATATTTTTATCAGTTTTATTCTGCACTGAGGACGGTCAAGCGGAGGTCTTGACTGAAATATTTGCATAATTTTTCAATTTTTTCACTGGCTGTTAATTGTCCTCGTTTTCTTTCTTTCTTCGCGATTTTTTATTTATCGTAGTTAGTTGTTCTTGTGCTACCTTATTTTCTCTGTATGTGTATTCGCACGTCATTTAATAAAGACCATGTACAAACGTTTATCGTCTATCTTTGGAATTTACGTAAACCATTACATCTGCCAATATAGAAGGCATAGTTGAGCTATATATACATAGTTGAGCTAGATCGCCTTATTTTAAATTTCTTCTTACTTTTAATTTCTCTCAGCAGGCTCCTTTTTCCTTAATAAAAATTCAATTAAAAAAAATTTCAAACTGAGGAGATTCACCTTGGGTGGCTGGCTTTTGTTTTTATTCAACTAGATTCTCAACCATCACGAATCCAAGTGTCATTATAGCTTCATTTTCAATCGGTAAGACTTGATGTTGATACACAGAAAGATGTTTTTGTTGACCTTTGGACACCGGAAGTTAAGTTTCTGTTTACGGAAAAAGGATGACTGCTTGTCTGTCTCTCATCTTGACTATGCCGAACAGATCAGAGTGAAATAAAATGTTTGTAGATCAAAGAATACAGACCTAGGTACAAAAATACTGAATTGTACCACATTGTACCCTAATTTTGTAAAATGTACCATATTTTATGGGATTGTACTAAATTGTACCAGTAGACATGAAAGTATCAAAATGGTATAATTGTATTACGTTTGGCATCACTGCCCGGCTCTGAACTGAAACTAAAAATGTGGCCGTGAGATTAACTTTGGTCAAGATTGAAGGGTTGATTTTCAAGTCGATTTAAGCACATGTCAATAGATTTACAGAGGCACTTTATAAAAATGATTGACCGTCTAGGATGTCCTTAATTCTATTTATAGTTTTATTATTCTTTTTATATTTCCTTTCAAGTTAAGCTTCCGATTCCACATCCTCACTATATTATGAAAAAAATTTCTAGTATTTTAATAAGAAAATTAACCCTCTCCCCACATTATGAAAACATCGCTGACATTCTCTTTTAATATTTTCATAAGGTAAACACTACTAAAAGTCTCCCCTCCCTGATTTTGAAAAAGTTCTCCTTTTTCGATAGTTTTCTTTTAAAAAAGGTAAATTTGCCCCCCTTCCAATGTAAAATTGATACCCCTGCAAAAAGGCCTCGCCTTTTCTAAGCAAATGCCAATCGTCTGTATCCTGTTCTGTAAGAGTAATAGTCTTCGTGTTGCTGTTATTTGGGTTGAGACAGGGGTCAATAGCGGGACTGTAAGCTCAGCCGGTACTTATGCATTATATTGTACTCATCGCTATATACTTTAAAGGGAAATATTGAAGGAAACCAGTCAGTCAAACGGGTATTTGCAATAGATAAATGGATCGCAAAATATGGTTACTCATTGCGTTTACAATATTTAAAATATTGTTTTTGGGGTTTAAGAGGGGGGACAGGTACCTAGGTTAGGTTAAGTATTTAATATATGCTATGCCTTCCCCCCACCCTACCCCTAATGTGCAAATATATAGCCTAATTTTTTTTTCTAAACTATTATATTTTCTTCACATTTTATTTTATTTGCATTAACAAAGCTTGACTTCTTTCGTGAGTACCATATAATGCATAAGTACTGCTCAGCCAGAGTCTGTCCAGCTCTAAATAGTTGCCTAGACAAATCTTGAGGAGAATACGTGAAATGTTGGATGATTTGAGCTTTTGGAAACACTTGCAAACACATCTTTACGGAACGGTCATTTATTATAAAATTTTGGTGGGTCCATAAATAGCTTAAAAGGTAGATTAAATTTAAATCTGAAATTTAAAATACGACTATCATGCTTCACGATCATGCTCGACTATCAGTCGCTCGCCAGGTTGATTAAACACTTTGCAGTCAAATCTATGCCAGTGTTGTTTGGCCAATGTTGCTGACAGAAGATAATAATACACTGCAACAAACATCACTCTTTGATTCTGAAAAGGGAAGAAAAACATTTGTTTAGAGAAAAAAAATAAAATAATTTTGCCTCTTTTTCAATTAATTAAAACTTAAAACTAGCAGAAATTACTACGAATACTAAGGGGGTTGGCCCTTTCTAAGAGCTTAACTCTTTACGCTCAAGTTTGATTTGCTGTCCCAATTATTTAAGAATGACTCCTGAACCACAAGGGATGTTTAACTAGGATAATAAGCTTTTTTTAAGTCCTAAAATGACACTAGCTTAAATATTTCTAGAGAAAAAACATGCTCATTACTTTTAAATAAAAAAAAACTTACTTTTTTATTTAATTTCTAATTGTTTTTTTAAATTATGCCAGGAAATCCGACTCCCCATCGATGGAAAATTCCCTTCCCCCATGCAAAATTCATCCATGAAAAGATTTTTTCATGGAAAAATATATTCATACTTCTCAATAGCCAATACTGTATGTAAACAATGAGCAAAGCGTTTCCCCCACAGTGGTGGAGCGTTTCCCCCAAGCTATGGGGGTCACCTCATCCTCAAAGACAGAGTTATTAGATATTTTGGTTATGCTGAGAAAGATGGATGTCTCAAAATTTTGATCAGATGTATTTGGAAAAAAGAGGCGTGGGAGGGGTCAGGTTGGCTACGTGCCCTATTATATTTTTGGTAACTTAAAAAGGGGTACCACAAATTTTTATATCCGACAAAATGATCCCTGTCTCAATCTCCTAGGATCAGTGTTCGATCACCCATGAGAAAAACAAAGAAAAAAATAACAGAAAATAATTAACCCACATGCGTAATATTGCTTCTGACAAAAAAAATACAAAATTCGAAACTTTTGTTGATTATACCTTCTACAGCAGTACCAAGCCACTTAAGGCCAACACAGCTGTGCATGCTCTTCCTTCAGCCCAATCTATTCAAACCCTTTCTCTTTACACCCTCCCAGGAAGTTCCCATTTCCCTCAGATCTTTATTATGACACCCTATCGCCCCAAACGCGAACGACTTATTTTCCTTTTAGCACTAAAGGTTTGGCAAAAAGGACAATCTTTGGCAATCTTTCACCCACAGAACTTACCCTTGCCATCTCAACCTTTCTCTCATTATAGCCCTAGAACGCAGGATTGAACCACACATTTCGCACTGCCTCCTGTTTGAAACACGGACAGTCAGCCGGGTACCCAAAACAATCCGAAGGCAATTTCTCTGGAAAACATCTAGCAAATCTTCATCCCTTTTTGGGAGTGCCCATGCTTCAGAGCTATATTTGACCATAGTCGTCACTGTAGCTTCCCATATTCTAATCTTGGTTTGCAGACATATCCTCTATTCTTCCAAACTTTTTAATAACAGTGAAAAATAACAGCCTGAGCCTTAGCTATTCCACTTTTGAAATCTTCACTGTTCCAACCGTCTTTACCATTAATACTACCAAGGTAAGTGAAACTGTCCATCTGATCAATCTTTTTGTGACCTAAAAACAGTTTTTCATCTTCTCTTATTCCTAGCCTTAGCGACTTAGTCTTCTTAACATTAATTTTCAAACCTATTTTAGCACCCTTAACTCGCAAAACAACTTAAAGTTCATTCATTTTGCTCACACTATCATCTAGGATACTTAAATTATCTAAGTCCATAAACATAAACATAACTGCTATAAGATACATAAACTAAGTCCAGGAAAGTCTTTCCTCCTCATTTGATTCTCTTTTCTTCCATTGCCTCTCCTGTGTTACTTAAAACAAACTTTATCAAAATTATCCATATAAAGGGGGATAAAACAAAAGTAGCATGGGAGCTATGGAGCCGGTGACTGCCCTATTTTTACCCTGACAGCCCTGACTACCATTTCACCATAAAAAAAATCACTGTAACTTTACACGGATTATTTCTGGAAATGCTAAAATTTTCAAGAGTAATAAGGAAGTTCATGGGTCAAATTGTTTCTTAAGAAATTTAAATGCCGCAAAGAACTTAGCAGCGCTTACAAACTTACATATTTTTGATTTTACATACAAATAAAGAATAAAGAATAAGTATAATGAAGAAAACTTACACTTTGTGATTTAAAGTTGTCAGTCTTAACATAGAAAGAGTGTAAGCCTGGATAATCATTAAAAAGGTTTCGCATTTGATCGTAGTTTGCTTTGGGTGGAGCGGAGACCAGTAAACGACTAAAAGGATCATCATCTGAAAAAAAAAACAAAATTAAAAATCAAATGGCAAAGGAAATTAAAAAAACTTAAAGGCACAAACCATAACAGCAACAATGATTATTAATTTGTTTTCGCGAGCAAAAGTAATTTTCATCGAAGGACATTAACGAGAAAAGGAAGAATTCCGACACTAATTCCTTTGAGCATGCCAATACACCCCATAAACCCTAGGGAAAATTATGTAAGTCATGACATTTTCCCGTTGTTTACTCAAAACATGTGTATATTTGTTATTGAGAAGTATATTGATACTTTTCATGGAGGAGGAAGGTTACTTTTCATGGAGGAGGACAACTATTCTAGAATAAAATTGAGAGACTAATTCGTTCTCTTTCTGTTTTTTACTAACTATTTCTTGTAGTTTTTGTCCTACACTTTTTTCTGGGCAAAAGGCTATTTTAAGGGTTCTTTCGAGGTCTGAAAGATTTTCGATACTGTCCGGATCAACATTATACAGAAATCTCTGAATCTCCCCCCTGGTGTAACAGATAGCCTGAGACACCATTGAGGCGTCCCCCTTGGACTGACTCTTTTGTATTTGTTTTAGAGTTAAAATCCAGGAATGAATATCGGCTGGAGTCGAAAGTATAGGAATTGGCGGACATTGTTCTATATAATAATTAACAGGCATAGGAGGAGTTGGTTGGTAAATATCAGAACCAACTCTCTGCGAGGTCAGACGAGCCTCTGCATCTGCTAGCCTAGCTTCGAGGTCTTTAACATGGGCCTCTAAGTCGGCCAGCATGGTTTTAAATTTGAGGCTAGGAAATAGAGACAGCTTAATGAATTATTAGAAAAGAGTTTCTAAAGAGTAGTCAACAACACCGTAAGTGGCTGCCACCAATGTGAAGTATGGTGTATTTCTCTAAGGAAATACCTTCTTATTAGTCCCCAGTGGGGGGGTGTTCAAGCCCCCATGAGGAAAAGACCTTGGGTAGCGTGGTAGGCTGGATTCGTATCTACTCAAGATGTTGCTAAAACTACTTTAATAAACTAATAAACAAAATACAATACTAGAGTACACTCGTGAACAGTCTTCTTGAAGCCGTAGAGAATCCGAGCTATAGTCAACTTGCACCGGCTGGCATCGTTGATTTTGAGGTGGCTGATGCGCCCTCCAAGCTTGCCGTCTATAGTTGACTAGTGGAGGTTACTGGAACTCTCCGATGGCAGTTGATGTGGAGGTTATTGTAAAACTCTCCCAGCGCACCGTATATTATAGAAAGGTGGAGGTTGCTCGAACTCTCCCAGCCGTGTCCCTCTAACCACTTGTCACTGTTGGTTCTCAAAGCTGAACTGTCCACAAGTTGTCTTTTCCCCCTTCTTATCTTCCAAGGCCCAAGCATAGAATTCTGGTTCCATGACCCTCAAAGTAGCCTCTCATTGGCTGGTAGGTTTTTGGTCATGGTGATCCACTACCTTGAATAGAAAAGAAGGCAGAACCAAGTACTTAAAACAACACATACCAACTATAACCTTTAAGTGGAACATGCACTAAATACCAAAAATATACCCTTAACGTAATAAACACTAAATACACTTATATCTAACTTGCGTAAGCCAAGCAACAATCTTTACAATCCCACGGGACCTCAAAACTAGCTCCCTTTCCATGGGTAGCCAAACCGCCCTGCGAGGCATCAGTACCATATCGCAGTAAAACACATCAATCCATTGAGGAATCAGTACCATCCCATGGGACCTCAACATCAGCTCCCTTTCCATGGGACGCCAAACCGCCCTGCGAGGCATCAGTACAATCTCGCAGAGAAACAAAAAAAAAATCCCTTGAGGAATCAGTACCATCCCACGGGACCTCAAAACTAGCTCCCTTTCCATGGGTAGCCAAACCGACCTACGAGGCATCAGTACTATCTCGCAGTGCAACAAAAAAACCATCCCGTGAGGCATCAGTACCATCCCACGGGACCTCAAAACCAGCTCCCTTTCCATGGGTAGCCAAACCACCCTGCGAGGCATCAGTACCATCTCGCAACAACAAAACCATCCCGTGAGGCATCAGTACCATCCCACGGGACCTCAAAACCAGCTCCCTTTCCATGGGTAGCCAAACCGCCCTGCGAGGCATCAGTACCATCTCGCAGTGCATTAAAACCCTTATCATTGAGTCCAAATTTCACCCTCGTCAGTGCAGAAAGAAATTCATCGGAAAAGGAAGACGTGTCTCCTTTCCCCACTATCTGTTCATATTCCTTTACAACCTTGTACGCATCACATAAACAAAAAAATTTCTGCACTATTCTCTAACAAATACCGTTTGTAGGACGGTCTGATCCCCTCCTTGAATAAATTAAGAGTAAATCTTCCAAGGACTACACCATCATCCCTGGCTTCTAAGGACACCCTACATGACCTTTCTAATTTTTGCATCCTTCTATAGAATAGATATACACTTTCATCCTTAAATTGAGCCACGCCTACAAACTCTGCAACCATTTTGGCTTCTATTTTGCCTGGGGTATATGCTACAAGTAATCCACGTTTTAAACTTGACAAATTTATAACCGAGGGGAGTCAAATAAAGGAAATGGAAATATGCCATTTGTCCTCCACTGTTTTACAAAATCAAAAGCAACCTTTTTGTTATATCCAGATTCCGCCGGATCAAATATAGAAATAATAACTGACATATTGATATCAAAATTTGAAAAAGCAATTACTCTAAAATTTAAATATTGGTTTTAAACACCATTTTTTTAATTACAGACGCTAGATTTTGGGCAATAAACTTCACTTCTAGCGAAAAGGGTCTAATAAAATTTTTTGGGTTGTTTAGCCATGTTAAATCACTTACGAAAGATAGTCTGTCCCAAATTCAATTGCAGTTGATCTCAGTTAAAACACTAGCATCTAATGGAGTCACAATTGATAATTAATTTTCGATTATCGAATTCAAAATGTTAAACATTGGTTGGACGTTGACGGTTGACTGTAATATAATCAACGTTGACTGTATATAATCAGGTAAAAAAAAAACACCAAACGTAGAATGACTAAGTGAAGGAAGAAATTAACCGGAGACTCTCAGTTGTAGAAATTTGATTTATTAGGTAGAAGCTATCACGAGGAAATCCATGTTCAGCATTGTGTAACAGCCTATTTAAAAATGTTCATTTAAAGGAAGGTGTTTTTCAAGAAGGCGCTAAGGATAGAAGAAAGTTCAATAGCTCGTAACGTTTCGATGTCTTATTAATCACTCTTTTGCAGTATTTCCAGCTCAATATCACATCAATTTTGGTAGCAGGTGAAATAGCTCTTCAATATGTTGCCAGTATTTAGTGTAAGATGTCGTAAGCACTTATAACGGTCACTCAAACGTCACTTGGAGGTATTCCACTAGTGATACATGCTCCACTAGTTTTAACCGCTTGCCACCACTCTGTAAACCTCTGTTGTCACCACTCTGTAAACCTCCTTTTAGTTCCTTATTTGTATGCTCTTTTTGTATTGGCAGATGTA